>NC_080171.1:16166108-16314976 GCF_950295315.1 Erinaceus europaeus | reverse complement strand
GAAACTACTACTTAGCATTTTGGAAACTTGTCATCCTATTCAGCAGAGCCTAAGTCAGGAGGCTTTGAACTCGGACAATTACTGCTCTTGATTAACAACAAGAACTGATGAGTTGGCCTTTCCAGTGCGCTAAGCAAACTCAGCCAAGCAGAAAATATCACTGAAGGGGAAACAACGGGAAGTGATTTTCTTGGTTACATTACCAGTTGCGATATTTACACATGTTTGTGGATAATGTGGGAGCCTCTGCTGCCTGCATGCCCTTCCAGATAACACTATTAGGCTCCAAGTGCCATGTCTCCCATGCAGCCGGGACTCTGGACATCATCCCTCGAAGGCAGGCAGCTGCCTGGTGGGAAAGCACAGCTCCAGCGTGCTGGGCCCCTTTTGTGTCTGCTGGTCCAAGGACAGAAGGGTGACAGGTGCCACCAGGTCAAGGAGAAAGGCCTAGAGCAATCCAGCCCGCCACCACCTTTGTGGTGAACACTTAGCCTCCAGACCTGTGAGCAAATAAGTTTCAGTTGTTTGGGCCACCCAGTTCTGTGGCCCACTGCGATGGCAGCCCCAGCACTAAACCAGGTGGGCTTTCTAATCAACGCCCCCAGCTCTGTTCTGAAGTGAGGCTTCCTATTCTCACCACAACCTGCTGGCCACCCCAAGTCCAGATCATTGTTAATGTCTAAAGCTGAGTTTTTTGTTTTTGTTTTTTGTTTGTTTGCTTTTGCCTCCAGGGTTATTGCTGAGGCTCGGTGCCTGCACTATGAATCTACTGCTCCTGGAGGCCATTTTTTCCCTTTTGTTGCCGTTCCATTTTGTTTATCAGTGTTGTTGTTACTATTCTTGTTGTCGTCGTTGTTGGATAGGACAGAGAGAAATGGAGAGAGGAGGGGAAGACAGAGAGGGGGAGAGAAAGATAGACACCTGCAGACCTGCTTCACCGCCTGTGAAGCGACTCTCCTGCAGGTGAGGAGCCAGGGGCTCGAACCGGGATCCTTCTGCCAGTCCTTGCACTTTGTGCCACATGCACTTAATCTGCTGCACTACCGCCCAGCCCCCTAAAGCTGAGTTTTAAATTGTGTACAATGCATATTCATTGCCCCTGAAATGAATGACCTGAGGCCAGGCTACCTCTCACCTTTGACTGAAAGCCCAGGTTAACCCTTACTTTCCATTCAGTGGTGCCCAAAAAGCGTCTCAAGGCAGACTTGGAGAAAAGGCCTCAATACACGTTCCTCCACTGCCAGGGCTTGGTGTACACTCTTGTCTCTGCTGAAATGGCCTTTCCTACTTCTCTCACACATCCTATGGGAATTCTGCCCACCCTTCAAGAATCAGTTCAAAAAATCTACCTCTTCTAGGAAGCCTTCCCAGATCACCTTTTTCCCAGCTGAAGGGAATTTCTCCTTCATCTGTCCGAGTCCCTGTTTGTCCCCACCTATGGGTGGCACTGGCTGTGTATTGCCTAGAGTTAAAATTAAAATATGCATATTGCCTGCCCCCTTCCCAGGCCCCCAATTTTTAAATATTTATTTGTTTGTTTATTTAATAGAGATAGAGAGGGGAAGAGACAGAGAGATGCTTGTAGCCCTACTTCATCACTCATGAAGTGAAGCTTTTCCCCTGCAGGTGGGGACCAGGAGCTTGAACCTGGGTTCTCCTGCACTGTGATATGTGTGTGCCTCCCGGCCCTGCCTATTCCCTTTCCAAGGCAGATTCCCCATTGGCTTCATCTCTGCCTTCTACCCTTGGCTGGAGCAGTCAGACCTGCTGTGACAGAAACACAGATGAGAGAGAAGGGCTTAAACAATAAACCTTGATTTCTCACAGTTCTAATTCCAGAAGTTTCCAAATCAAGACGGGCAAATTCAGTGTCTGCAGAGGACCAGTCTCCTACATCTTCATGTGGCCAAAGGAACAGATGATCCAGGGCATCTTTTTTCTAAGAGCTCTAGCTTCACTCAGGACCTAAATGCCTCCCCATCCCAGTATTATTACAGTGGGGGCTAGGTTTTAATAAATGAGTTGGGGGCACAGTTTATTTTTTAAACTCTCAGAGTCTTTTTGTTTATTTAGTTTGATAGGACAGAGAGAAATTGAGAGGGATGGGGCAGCTAGAAAGGGAGAGAGAATGAAAGACACCTATAGCACAGCTTCACCACCCATGGAACTTGGGGACAGGGAGACTGAACTTGTGTCCTTGTGCATGGTAACATGTGTGCTCAATCAGGTGCACCACTGCCCAGCTGCACACTTTATTTTAAAAGATTTAAAATATATATAATGATGCATGCCTGAACATGGTACTGAGCCTGGCTTAGGGAAGGTACTGATGAGAGTCTATCCTGTAGTGTCAAACTCACTTTTATCCTTTGGAAAGATTTTTTTTAATGTTTACCAGGTAATTTATTATTTTTTATTTTTGTTAGTGATTTAATAATGATAGATAAGTTTGTGGGATAAGAAGGGTAGGATTACATATAATTCCTACCACTAGAGTTCTATAACCCTCTCATCTATTGGAAGGTTCCCTATTTTTTAAAAAATTTTTTAATATTTATTTTCCCTTTTGTTGCCCTTGTTGCTTTTTATTGTTGTTGTAGTTATTATTGTTGTTGTGATTGATGTTGTTTTTGGATAGGACAGAGAAATGGAGAGAGGAGGAGAAGACAGAGAAGGGGAGAGAAAGATAGACACCTGCAGACCTGTTTCACCGCTTGTGAAGCGACTCCCCTGCAGGTGGGGAGCCCAGGGCTCAAACTGGGATCCTTACTCCAGTCCTTGCACTTCGTGCCACATGTGCTTAACCCGCTGTGCTACTGCCCAACTCCCGGAAAGTTCTCTGTTTTTTATCCCTCTGGGGTATGGACCAGAGATCTCTAGTGTGGAAAGATTTTCATGTCTCCTTCATGCCATCCTGAAAGTAAATATTATGATATGAAAGTAAATATTACACCCATTTCACAGATGAGGACACAAAGGTTCCTAGCATCTGGCTCCAGCAGGAACATGAGGAGTGAAGAAGTGGGAAACTGGCAGCCTCAGGCACCCTCCCCGTTGAGTCAGAGATGCCCCAGTGCATCCAGGGTGCAATCTCCACCCTCCTTACCAGAGGCCTGGTCCACGGCCTCCATTCTGCTGTTGGGAGTGTGGGGGCTGCCCTGCCCTGGCTGACATGGACTCTAGGTCCACATGGAGACATCAGGTCTCTCTCCACAAACAGTCAGGAACAAGGTTGCATCATGAGGGGGGCAGCACCTGCCCAGCCTCCCCAGCTCCTATAGATCTGGGGTCCAATTTACAGTTAGAAAACGCTTCTGTCTAAAGTTTGCGGCTGAGTCATGAGCTTTGGTGAGAAAGGAGCCAGACCAGTGGGCCTCTAGCTCGCTCCCTCAGGAGCCACCTTCATCACATCCATTGCCAAAATGAATGGAGGCCGTGTCGCTGACTTTATTAAATATGAATGAGTCACAGCCCACGGCCCCCACGCGGTCACTTGCATACTCCATCTCTGGCAATTACTGTGTCGCACACACTGTGCCCGGGGGCGCAGCGGTCCCTGCCTGCCCTTGCAGACTGACGTCCCTCAGCAGGGGCAGGGCTCGGGTCCTCACGGAGAGCCGCCGCCATGCAGTCAGAGCCTTCAGCCTGACCTACAGGTGCAAGCCTGGCCCCCTCCTGCTGAGCATTGCTGGACTCTGAGCTCCAGCTGCAGCCTGTGGCTTGGGAATCCTAAGATAAGGTCTCCTGTGATTTCACTGGAGGTCAGAAGCAGGCAAGCAGCAAATACTCAGATACTTTATTTTTAATTAATTATTTATTCCTTTATAGTGACTGAGAGGTAGAGAGAGTGATGGAGACCACAGCAACGAAGCTTTCTACAATGTGGTGTGGGCCAGACTTGAACTTGGGTCACATACATGGCAAAGCCCACTATGCAGGTGAGCTATGCCACTGGCCCTCAGACACTGGATATATCAGGTGGCTTGGTAATGCAATGGGACCTGGATGAGGGTTAAGAGCACGTGTGCAAGCTCACCCTAGCACAGAGCACACATCCCGGGAGCGTAAACGTAAGTCACAGGACACTTCACTAGATGCTACACGTCTTGTCAGCAGGGTCTTCATCAGGCCCATTCATGGCTGTGTCCCAAGTGCTGAGGGCAGAGTAGAGGTTCAGTCATGAGGTGAGCATGACTGACCCTGTTGGAGCCTCATGAATGGGCACCATTCTGTTTGCACAGACTTGCTCTAATCACAGATCTAAGTGTTTACTGTTCATAAAAATTGTGAACACACACAGTGATCAAAGGTATGCTTGATTTTATTTTCAAAAAGGATTTTAAATTGTGTAATAGCATCTTGAAGATATTTTTATCCTGATGGGTGTGTCATGGCACCAGTGCCAGTCCCTGTTCAGGGCGCCAATCTGCCGGGCTGGCTAGCTTCGCAGGCGGGAGACAGACGACCAGGGACTCATGGCTGAGTGGTACGCAGATCAGTCTTAATTCATGCGGAACGCAGCACAATCTAAGCCAAGCTATCTAAACTAAACTCTAATCACAATCCTGTCCTTATATATATACTCGCCAAGTAGGGTGGAAACAGGATGTGACGTAGAGAGGGTGGAGCGAAAAGTGATTGGTGCAAATCAGGGTGACTAGGAGAGGGGGCGGAGCAAAAAGACATGAACCAGTGGGGATTAAACCAAGGCCCTGCAGGCAGGGTAGTGCTTAGTTAACAGTGGTTATGTAAATAGAATACAGTGTTAATCAGGGGGCATTAAACCAATGAAACAGAAGGGGTTTTAGAAGCAAACCAACACACCAGTACAGAGCTTGCTTTCTGTGTGTGTCTCTGTCTCTGTCTCTCTCTCTCTGCTGTCTCTGAATGAAAAGAAGTTGGCCCGGGAGTGGTGAAATCACACATGTGTGAGGCTCTGGTTCTGCAAAAAAAAGAAAATATATATTTTTGTCCTGAAAGTTCAAGTCTTTTTTTTTTTACTGTTACTTTATTTATGTATGTATTTTCTTATAGAGACAGAGAGAAATCAAGAGGGGAGGGGAGATAGGGAGAGGGAAAGAGAGACACCTGTAGCCCTGCTTCAGGTGAAGCTTTCCCTCTGGAAGTAGGAAGTTCTTAAATATCTTTTGTTTCTTTGTTTGCTTTTCAATTAGAATCTTTTTATTACAGTATTATTGATTTATAACATTGCATCGGTCTCATGTATATACTGCATTATGTTTGCCATCAAAATCAGTTCTCTCTTTCCTCTTCGGGAATCTCTTCAGTCTTTCTCATCAAAGGAGGCCTCACTCACTTGATGCACTGCACCAAATTAAAAGACTCTGTGGTGTGGGGGAGGGTTCAGGTTCTGGAACATGATGGCAGAGGAGGACCTAGTGGGGGTTGTATTGTATGTGGAAAACTGAGAAATGTTAGCATGTACAAACTATTGCATATTTTATTTATTTGTTTATTTATTTATTTTACCAGAGCACTGCTCAGCTCTGGCTTATGGTGGTGTGGGGAACTGAATGTGGGACTTTTGAGTCTCAGGCACAAAAGTCAGTTTGAATAGCCATTAGGCTATCTATCCCTGCCCCAAACTTGTATTTTACTGTCAACTGTAAAGAATTAATTCCCCAATAAAGAATTTTTTTAAAAAAGGAAGTGAGATAGAAGAGGTCAATTTATAGTGAAGAACAAAATTCACAAATTTGTTTTAATGTCCATTTCACAGGAGAGTCAGTAAAATTCCACATGACTCCATGTGGCTGTGTGCAGGTTACTGAAGACCGCCTATAAAGTTGCAAAAACAAATTCAGTCAGATTCTTGTCCTGAACTTAAAAAATTACTTTTATTTTAGGAACCAATAAAATTATGGCAAATATTTACAAATAATTATCTCACATAAAGGTTACATAAAATCAATTCTTCACAAGTTAACAGTCACTCATGAAAAGACACACAGATATTGAAACTACGCCAATCTTATTGCAAGTTTTTCCAACTAATCTAAAATAAAGGTGTTGCAGTCAACCATTTAACTTAGAATAAAAGCACAAATTCCAGGTTTGACAAGAAAAAAAAAGTAAAAAAGAAAAAAATTTCAAACAAACTCCCATCCCTGTTTTTTCCCAAGCCCCACCCCCAGCCCCTGCCCTCCTCCCCACAAAAGAAAAATAGGTCCAACATCTTTGGCAAATTGGCACTGCTGTAATTACATTCAAATATTATTACACACAAAAGCAACACACACCACTAAGAGAAAAAAAAAAGCCACCAAGATTTCAAGTCAGTTATTTCTACTAGAAAAAAAGAATACAAAACATACACATCTTAAGAAGCATTTCCCCGCCCCCCCAATCTGTTGGAGACAGACCATCTCCCACTTTCAAAGGCAATTCAATTGTGGTTTATTTTGTTGTTGTTGTTGCTTTTTTATCATTTTTATTTATTATTTATTTATTTATTTTACAAGTAAGCGTCTATGCAGGCATCACAAACTTTGGCGGGCACAGTAGATATGTATTTCTTTGATGCTGGAAGCTCAGTCCCTAAGACAAAGTCCACTGTCTCAAAGAAAGGAAAGGAAACTCCATGTGTCTTCCTGGCAAAGAGTTCCATTTGCAATGTCATCTGCATTTCTATGGTTACAAACAATGTCCAAAGGCCACTAGGGGGATGGGGAAAAAAAAACAAACCAAAAAATAGGACAGCATCTTCTAGCAAGAATCAGGGCAAAACCCAGTCAGATTTCTACCCTCTGATTGAACTTGGAGGTCCAGAAGGCCAAGAAGTTGGGTCCATTCTGCCCTAGACCCACACTGTGCTGGGGACTGGGATCGGAGCCTAGGGCTGGGCCTGCCTATTTCTGGACCCTAACACAGGCTACTGCCCGGTCTGCTCACCTTCTCTGACCAGAGGCAAGGAGAGCAGGCAAGAAGAAAGTCTGAGGTGGAGGGTGTATGTGTGTGTGTGTACACTCGTGTGTGTGTGTGTGTGTGTGTGTGTGTGTACACTCGTGTGTACACATGTAGGGAAAGGCCAGCTTCATGGGCTCTGAGCATTGTAGGGCATTAAAAATGGACTCGGGACTGAACTTATTTTTTAGCTTGATAGCAATTAATTGGCTATTGATCGGTTGGAATGTTCAACTCTCCATTTCCTCAATACAATAAGATAGTTTCATTAAAATGTATTCATGCTTGAAAATAAGGGAGCCATTAAATTCTTTCCTTTCTGTTCCACTCCAAGGAAGATGCCATTTGGAAATCAAAACTCCATCAACCCCCAAATCACTTGTTCTTAGTGATGTTTTTGGAGGAGGAATGTGGCCCCAAGTGTGGCACCTGGGGGAAGGAGGGTGGTGTGGGGGTATGGCTGCAGGACTGAGCGGACCCCCAAGTTGGGGTGGCTGCAGCAGGGCTTCCTCTAGTTGTCCCTCAAGGCCCAGGGGCGCGGGGCAGGCATGTCACCATAAAGTCACCCTTCCCTTATGTTCCACAGGTCTCCTGCCCCACTCTGTGTCCGGGCTGCCCCAAACCAAAGGGCCTCTGTCTCTTTCTTCCTGCCCTCTCTCCCCCAGAGAACTAGGCCTCCAGACTCCAGACTCCAGCGGATAAATAGCTGCACTTTCTCCTCATGCTGCTCACGGGCCTAAGATGCAGAAACACTGGAACTGCAACTCGAGGGTGACAGGGATATGAGTCTGGAGAGGGAAACGTGGGGGTGGGGGAAGCCCCTGAGGGCTGAGTGGTCACAGTGAGTGAATGAAAGGAAGCTGGTGCTATAAGTTCCAACCAACAGCCTTGTCAGAGATTCAAAGCCCTCTACAGGGAAGCAGGCGGTGAGGGGCTCCCCTTCTTGGCATCACAGAGGCCCCTGGGGACCCGGCCACTACTCTAGAGGTGCAGCCGTGAGCTGTCAGTGGGGAAGTGTGGATCAGCACTGTGGCTCCACCATGAATATGCAAGAGGGAATTCTGAGGTACAGGGACATGGGGGTGGGGGCAGGGGCTGAAAAGGCTGCCTGGAGGTGGGGCAGTCTGTGTGCTAGGAGTCACGGCCTGACTGTCCAACTTTCTAATAATGTATCCTGCTGCCTTTAAGAAATGCACTGGCCTTGGACCTTTCTGAAGCCCAGAGAACTTAAGGAATAAATTCGCCAGCAGGACCAGTGTGTGTGCCTGGAAGCCAGTAGAGGCAGGCTCCTGCAGGGGTGACAAGGCCAAGGCCAAGGCCTCAGGGCTGGCCTCCTAGCAGAGTGGCCTGTGATCCACCAACTTCTTTCTGGGCTTGGAGTTTTCTCCATCATCTGGGGGTGATGGGAGGTGGGTGGGGAGCAGTGTCTCAGACACACCTTGCATCCAGGTCTTTGTCAGGAGTGCTGGTTAGTGTTAAGATTTGTTCCCCATGGCTTGGAGCTGGATTCTAGCTGAACTGTCATCTAGAATTCAATGGTGAGAGCCAGGGGCTGGAAGTCACTCTGGAGTGTGACTCATCATCAAGGGATTTCACCCCTCGACATCCTGTGGTCATACCAGGCTGGCTCTTCCCTAGACAAATGGCAGGCCCAGCTACAGTTCCCTCCAATGTCACCCCTTCCAGTGCCCTACTGTACCCGTGATCAGAGCCCAGGGTGGGGGTGGGAGGGGGCCTGCTTCTGACATTAACCGACCGGACAACCTGAGACTCATCTCTCTGCATGCCGTGTCTCCCTATCTACAAGCAGGTGAAGAAGCAAAGAAGTACTAGGCACAAGGAAGAGAGATGTTTCTTTTGATTGACAGCATTTTAAATGTCTTGGCACCTGCAGTGTATTGGTCAGGGCCAGTCTTCTGGGCACTTCAGGCACCACCCTCCCTGATGCCCAATGACAAGGTCACTTTAGCTGCCCGGCCAGGAAGCAGTCAGTTCAGGGCCCCTGTGATCTGTGATTCTCAGGCCTGTGGATACCCACATGGACCTGGTCTGGGAGCACTCCTGCATATCATTACAACAAAGCCTGGAGTTTGTTCCATGGGAAGGTGGACAAAGAAAAGAGAAGTAAGGGGATACCTTATGACACTGGACCCTTAGACCCTGGGATTCAGAGCAGCATCTACACCCAGACCACCAGGGATGGTGGTGTGACCTTGGATAAGCGCTGAGCCTCAGAGAGCAGCAGGGAGGAATTGGGCAGAAACCTTAACAGACTTGGTGTGAATCTAGGTCAAGGCTCTGCAGATTTCAATGATCAGTAAATTCATCAGCCCCAGGGCATGGGGGGCTGTGGGAGATTGAGAAGTATCTTTAAGCCATGCAGCCTTCCTTCCAAGACAAGAGTGTGGGTTCAATGGAGAATGGGGCCCAGAAATCTCAAAATTCATTTCAACTCTATCTTGTCACATGACTTCTAAGTCTCAGTTTTTCTCTGGGATGGAGAAGGGCTGACAAACACCATACAAATGGCAGTGATGGAGGGTTCACCCTAACTGAGGCATCTCTGGAAAGTGATATTGGGCGTGGTATGCCAGCACATTTCTCTTAGGTTGGTGTTAGACTCACGGCATTAACATTTTTTCATAAAACTTATAGTTTCTTTTGCAAAAAAAAAAAAGTCAGGGTTGGAACACAAATGGCCCATAAAGAAATGCCCCAGGCCTCCTGCCGCTGTGCTGGTGAAAGCTCTGGCCTTGTGTTTTCCACTCAGCGTTCTCTGGCCTTGACTGAGCAACTTGTATCCTTTGGAACCTTCCTCTCCAAGCTTCCAGACAGCTCTCCTGGGCTGCGCCTGGGCTCAGAGCTGTGGAGGGCAGGCATGTGTGTGAGGACATGTGTGTGCATCTGTGTGCCCTTATGTTTGTGCCTGGCAGCCCAGGAATCAAGTGCTGTCTGTGAAATCTCAATGTGATCTGAGGACCAGCAGAGAGTCGGGTGAGAAAGGAAAGGCGTGAGATGAGCTTGTCCTGGGTCAGAGGAGCGGGAGAGGGCAGGCTGGGGGCCAGGCAGGCAGTAGGCTCAGGGAAGACTGACCTCCTCCCAGTCTGAGACAGCAAGGAGTAACCAGGGCTCAAAACTGTGGATACAAGAGGTCAAGGGGCCTGTGTCACAAATTCCCAACCTCTCTACTTCCTGCAAGGGAGTGGCAGTGGACAGGATTAAGGGACCAGGTTATATTTCTTCTCCCACCTTGCCTGGCAGGTGGAGGGTGGAGTGGGCTCTTCCTGACTCCTGGAGGTGGGTCCTGGCCCCAGCTCTCTGCTTAGCTTAGCAGGCTCTGGATGCACGGGTGTGCTTGCTGTCAGCAGATTCACCCCTCCTCTTGCCTCTTGCCGGAGTGACTCAGCCTCTTCAGTGGTTCTAATCAGCCTAGGAAGGGAGGTGGAGGCAGCACTATCTCCCACTGCTCTCACCAGCACTGTCCCCTGCGGGTCACCCAATCCCAGCCTCACTTCCGACAGTCACAGACTGGCGACTCCACTGAGCTGGATCTCAGTGTCCTCTCTCTCCTGTCCTGCCAACTTGTAGGGGTGTTGGAGGAAGAGCACTGGGTGGTCAGAGAGGGTATGCTCTGCCTTCCTGTGCCACCCTGGGTGCCCCAAGTTGAACCTTTGTTTCCCCCCAGGAGAGCTGGATGGGATCTTTTTCAAGTCTCTTCCCACTGCTCTGAGTGTACTTGGCTCTGCTACTAGCAGGGCGTAGTTACCCATGCCTGAGGGTCGGTGCAGAAGCAGAGGGCCTAGCCACACAATCCCATCAGAACCCCAACTCCCTAGGAGAGAGAACAGGAAGGAGGACTGTCTGGTGATCCTGGGCCAAGCACATGAGGGGGGTTGTCTGGGGTCCCACCGCAAGGCAGAGGCATAAACAGGACAAGACCTCTGAGGCCAGAGATTCTTGAGTGAAGGTTTCCTGCTACCCAGCTCTCTGTTCATCAGCAGACATGCAGACATGGGGGAGAGTCACAGGAGGTGGCCGTTCCGAGTTGGTAAGAGACCCTGCAAGGAGCCGACTGAAGCCCCAGGCGCAGGGAGATGGGGACTTCCCTTCCCCCACTCCACCCCACTCAAAACCACTTCCAGTTCACACACCGGCTTCTCTTGCCTCTCTCCAAGGAGACCTTCTTCTGCTCCCCCACCCCACCCCCAACTCTAGCCTCCAGATCCCCTCTGGTGCTTTTTCCAACCACTCCAGCCCACAATGAGTTCTCCAAGCTTCCTGTCCATGGCCATAGCCCTGGCCATCTCAGCCCCTTGCATCAACAGGCAGTTAGGCCCCCAGCAGTGGAGACATCTGCTCCTACCTCCACCCCAGAACCTCCGTTCCCAGGCATGAGCTGAGCACCACGAGGCGGGAGGGGAAGCTCCCGGAGTTGTGGCTGGCTGCTGGAGTCCCCTGGTCCTCAGTGCAGGAAACATCCTTCCTGTTGATCCTTGTCCACATGACAGTGACAGGCTAGCCCAGAGTTCCCTCATCGGGGTGCTGGAAGGTGGGAAAGTGTTTGCAGTGGGTGTGTCCAAAATGACCAGAGCCTGGCCTCCTCAGAAAACACGCCCCAGTTCAGTCCAGCCATTCCAGGGCCCAGGGTGCAGTCTCATGTCCGCCTTGGCCCATGAGCTCTTGGGTCCCTTTCAGCCCTAACATCTGAAGTCCACATTGCAGCCAACACCTTGGAAGGTGTCTCCCTTTAGAGCAGTAGCTGAGAACTCTCAGAAAGTTCCTTGTGAGTCCTCTGACATGGAAAAGAGAGCTGCCCACTCTTCACTGGGCCTGGGGAAGTGGTGGCTGGAAAGCTGAGTATCTCCCCAAAGTGTGTTTCCCTTGAGGAGGGGCCAGGCCTGGGCCCTGGAGCACAGGCAGCCCCGTGGAACTTCTTGGTGGAGACATCAGTGAAGCTGCAGCCAGCAGGAGACTGGGGCCCTGGGGGATGTGTCCTGTCTCAAGAACAGCTCCAGGCCCACCTGCAGAGGCCCCTGGGGCAGAGGGGGTGCTCTGCCTACAGCTCTAAGAAGTCCTGTGATGCACCGGGAAGGCAGGATGCAGAACAGGCGGGCAGTCTGCTCTGCTGGACCCTCGGTAGGAACCATTAAAAAAATTTCAAAATAAAAAATCAAGCAGGAGGGTATTTACATGAGTGCTGTTGAAGCACAGAAGCAAGCTCTCTTTCCCAGGCCTGGGAGGCAAGATGGGTGGACAGCCAGATGGCTGGGGAACCGGAGGCTGGGCTGGGGCTGCAGGTGTGTCTGCTGTGTTTGTGAAGATCTGGCAGCTGTTGAGGGAAACTCACCAACTGACTCAGAAATGGTCACGTGTCAAGAAGCCCAGCCGCCCTAGCACAGAACCTCAGAATTCCTGGCAGGAAAAAGGCAGGGAGGGAATTTCAGGCAAGTCAGGGGGCTCCTGGGGGACAGTCTCATTGGGCCCCTCTGACTGTCCTCAGGGGGGCTGGGAGGCCATCGTCCTCAGTGATATGTGTCATAAGTGCTGGGCCCCCAGGGTCAGTGGCGGTCATAGGCAGTGGCAGCTGCGGGCGGGGCGGCTCCTCGGGCGGCCGCGCTGTAATAATATGGAGAGCCTGCAGGAGAGGAGAGAGGAGGTTGGGGTGCCCACAGCCCCACACTTGAGCCCCCTTGCTTCCCAAGGGTCACCCTCTTCAGGGCCACTTCCTCCCTTCGCCCCGTTCAGGCCACTTCTTCCCTCCTCCCTCTTCACCTCAGGGCCCTGCTCATGGCCTGTATACATGGTGCTGGGGGTGGGAGGGGCATTCCTCTCAGTGGGCAATGGTTGGGGCCCAGCCAGCTGACCTAGAGTGCCTTAAGCTTGATGAGGTGACTCTTATTTGGCCTGAATGGTCCCCAAATCTCAAGCCAATCTTGGCAGCTCTCCCGGATACCATAACTGGGCACTGAATGTGAACGTGATTTGGAAATGAGCACTTTCCTAATCCCTCAATAGCCACTGACTGCTTTAGTTCCTACAGCGGTTCTGTGAGGTGGGAACTGGTACCACCCCCACCCTCCCCACACACACACTGGAGACACACTGAGCATCAGGAGCCCCTCTAAGTGCAGCCCTCTGCCCAGGAAGGGATGGAAGGCATAGACATCAAGACCAGACATACTCCAGAAGATGGAGTTCCCCAGTCCCTCCTCTGTCACTTCCCCCAACTGAAGTCCCAGCTCAGAGACGCCTGTCAGTCTCTTCTCTCTTCCACCAGGTCGAGACAGTCACCCACAGCACATTCTTGGGCCAGTACAGTGTCCTGCCTACAGACAGGCTGCGCGGGGGGGGGGGGGGGGGGGGGGTTACGGTGTGTGTGTCCTCATCCTCATCCTTGCAGGCATGGCACTGGTGCAGGAAAACCACAGGACATGCCCCAGCAAAGGGGCCTCAAGACATAAAGCACATGCTCCTCAGTGGGTCTCTGATGTGGCCCTGCAAACCCCCAGCTCCGACTCACTCCTCTCTCAGAGCCTAATCTCTCGCTGGGCTGTCCAGCAGTGTCAGTGTAAGGGCTCCACAGCACATCAACCAGGCCTGCGTTCACCACGAGAGATGAAAACATCACCTCACAAAGCGCTCTGTCTTCCTGGTGCCCATTACTTCTCTATCTAGAATAAACTCCTTCCTTCTGTCATTTTTCCTCTCTAATTCACATTCTCATCAATTTGTTTCTGACACAGTCATTCGGGATCCCCCTTGCTCTCTAATCCTTTTATAGAGGCCGGGCGTTCCCCTTCTAATCCTAACTGACCGTACCTGCCTTTCTTCCCACCAAGCCTGCTGCCACCACCCCTCCATCCCGGGTCCTGCCTGCCGGGGTGCTGGGCCATAGCCATCAGGTGGGGCCGTGTCTGGACAGCTGTCAGACAGCTTCCCAGAGGTTCCCCTGAGGCTCCAGCATGCAGCTTTCTTAGGTTCCTTGGCCACAGTATTTCTAGAAAGCAGACTTCAGGCAGGTCCACTTTCCATGTGGGCAGAAAGTGAGGCGAGGAGAGGGCTCACTTGTCTCTATACCTAACGCCTCCCTCTCATCTGGCAGGAACCTCATGCCGGGTGTCCACACCCCTGACACCCTCCCCAGACAGCAGACAGGATCAGTCTCTAGCCCAGTGGGATGCTTTCAGTTAAAGGGCTGAAGACACTGGAGAAAGGGGGAGGGGAGGAGCTGGGGGTGTGGCCTGGAGCCTTTTTGTAAGACTGTGGTAGCTTGAGGGCTAGGTGGTGGCACACCTGCTATAATGCACAAGGACTTGGGTTCAAGTCCCTGGTCTTCACCTGCAGGGGAAAAGCTTCATGAGTGGTGAAGCAGGGCTACAGGTGTCTCTTTTACTCGCTCCCTCTCTATCTCCCCCCTTTCCTCCCAATTTCTCTCTGTGTCTATTAAAAATAAATTTAAAAATATTTTTAAATATTTATTTGTTGATTCCTTTTTGTTGCCCTTGTTTTATTTTTGTAGTTATTATTGTTTTTACTGATGTTGTCATTGTTGGATAGGAAAGAGAGAAATGGAGAGAGGAGGGGAAGACAGAGGGGGAGAGAGAAAGATAGACACCTGCAGACCTGCTTCACCGCCTGTGAAGTGACTCCCCTGCATGTGGGGAGCCAGGGGCTCAAACCGGGACCCTTAAGCCGGTCCTTGCGCTTTGCGCCGTGTGCGCTTAACCCGTTGTGCTACCGCCCAACTCCCATAAATTATCTTTATGGGAGTTAGCTTGAGCCTCTCATGTATGTCAAGAAAGTGGGGCCACTCTTTCTTCAGGACCAGGAGCCTCAAGACAAGATGTTCAGCTCTTGCTTGGTGAAGCTGCCAGTGGTGACCACCCTTGTTTTATACTGAAGGCCCCTGACAGTGAAGCCCTGGTAACAACAGCAACTGAGAGAGAGTGAGATGGAGAGAGAGGGAGGGAGGGAGGGAGGGAGAGATAGAGAGAGAGAGTGAGAGGGAGAGAGAGAGAGAGAGAGAGGGAGGGAGGGAGAGATGGAGAGAGAGAGTGAGAGGGAGAGAGAGAGAGAGGGAGGGAGGGAGAGATGGAGAGAGTGAAAGGGAGAGATAGAGAGGGAGGGAGGGAGAGATGGAGAGAAGGAGAGAGAGAGATGGAGAGAGAGAGAAAGGAGAGAGTGCAAGCCGTCCATTTGGGCAGCTGTAGCTCAGTGTCAAAGTTCAGAACTTAGTGGCAAACATGAACCCCCACTAGTCCCCTTGGCCAATGCATAGTCATAGTCAGGGTTCAAGGCCAAAACATCCTCCTTGAAGTCACACCACCCATCATTAGGAACCTCCCCCACTGCCTGTCCCTCCACCCACAGACTAGCCAGGTCTCCTTTGTGTCATGTCCCCTGTGGGTCTTGCTGGCCCAGGGTTCAGTCTCTGGTGGGCTCCCAGGGAGGGATACCCAGGCTCAGGTCACCAGACCAGCGCCTCCTGCTGGAGATGCTGGTTCAGCAAGATCGTGATCAGCCTTTGCCTGCTAAGAATGACAGCTGGATCAAATCAGGACTTTTGCTCAAGAAAAAAAACAGCTAAGTGGAGAACGATTCAATACTTAGAAATGTTTTTTTCTTTTTTAAAATTTTAAAATATTTATTTATTTCCCCTTTTGTTGCCCTTGTTTTACTGTTGTTGTAGTTATTATTATTGTTACTGATGTCATTGTTGTTGGATAGGACAGAGAGAAATGGAGAGGCAGAGAGGGGGAGAGAAAGATAGACACCTGCAGGCCTGCTTCACGGCCTATGAAGCGACTCCCCTGCAGGTGGGGAGCCGGGGCTGGAACCGGGATCCTTATGCCGGTCCTTGTGCTTTGCACCACGTGCGCTTAACCTGCTGCGCTACCACCTGACTCCCTCTTTCTTTCTTTCTTTCTTTCTTTCTTTCTTTCTTTCTTTCTTTCTTCCTTCCTTCCTTCCTTCCTTTCTTTCTCTCTCTCTCTTTCTTTCTTTTTCTTTCTCTCTCACTCTCTCTTTTTTTTTTTTTACCAAAACCAAAAGAAGTGAATCTGAAAGAGCAGCCCACAAAATTTAACTCCTGAGGAGGCTGTGGGTAGTAAAAACCTATTTTAGAAAACTTAGAACTTCCCCTGCACATGGGCTGGAACACTAATTGGCATTGTGTCTTATTAAATCTCCAGTAGTTGCCTCACACACCAAGATGCTTTGAATAGCCCTGGGCCCAAGTGCCAGGGACTGTAGCAGCCAGTGAGGCATGTGGCCCTTGGAGCCTATCTTCCCTGGTCACCTGAGCAGGTATGGCAAGGGCCCAAGGCTATGACTTCATGACTTTTGTAGATCCAACAACTTGAGTTTGAAAACAAACAAACAAAAAACTAGTTCATGCTTTTCTAAAGAGATTTTTGCTTTTCAGTCATCAAATAATTCAGGATCCAGGATATTAACAGGTCCTCATACAGGCAGACTTTGGTAAACTGTAGAGGCTAATGTGGATGGTTTTGGAGATCTTTCCACCACAGACCTTGGCTCACTGCTGGGGAGGGAGGCATCAGGTTGCCTCTTGAAGGCTGATTGATTGGTGCCACCCCCAGGTGATGAGTGACATCAACGAGTCCTGCCCCCCCCCCCCACCAAGTCCCTTCAGGCTTCAGAACCTTTTGCTCCAGCTGGTTTCATGTAAATTTATTTCACAAAGTGAAAGATTCTTACTGGTTTTTATTGATTCTTATTGGTTTTGAGGGATGAATGAGCCCTGCCTGGTCTTTGGGGTTGGCTCAAACTGCACAATGGTGTCCACAGATCAGGTTGATTCCAGCCACGGACAATCTGCCAGTCAGGGAGCTCTGTAGAGGCTGGGCCCCGGGAGAGCTCCAGCTGAGCATGCCCCAGCCATTGCATTACCAGCTTCTAGTGGGTCTGGTTCTGGTGACGCCCACACAGACATCACTAATCAACCACAGAGCCTCAAAGACCTTATCAAGTCACCGCCAGTCAATCTGAGTCTCTAACTTAGATATTCCTCACCTGAAGTTTGCTTTAGTGATTGATTCTTGAAAAATAGAAAATGACTCTCCAGGGGCACTTTCCCCCTTTTCCCTGTGTTTTTTTTTTCCCCTTTGTTCCCCTTCTGTGCCATTTTCTCTTAGTCACTAGGACATCTAGGGGACGCATTAGGACTTGAGCTGGTTTGGAGTGGTATTCACTGTACTAAGACCCCCATCAAGAATCCCACAGACATCAGCCACCACATCTCAGTGGGCAGAATTCAGGATGTGGGGTTTCCTTGGCCCAGTGAGGGGGCCAAAGGGGCAGCTGACAGCCCAGGGACCCCAGAGACCACCATTCCTACCAACCCCCACACCTACCCCCCCACCAGCACTTACCAAGTAGCCCTGGGTTCGGGAACCTCCAGGAGTCATTGTACGAAGGATACTGAGGGTGGCTGTAGGGGCTTCCAGAAAACTCACTTCCTGCATGTGGTGGGTGGGGAGAGGAACAGGAAGCAAACATCAAGTTGGGTTCAGAAAATGCCAACGGTATCTGCCTCTTGTGTAAGTTGCAGGCTCTTCTCATAACCCACAAAGGCAGGTCAGTCAACTTTGCCCAATGCATGGCAGTCCCCCCAAGCCTTTTCCCTCTGAGTGGGAGTGAGCACCTGCCTGTCACATGGGCACCATGAAGTGACCACGTATATGCCAGGTCTTCCCTGGCCCATTTCACAGATGAGGAGACTGACGCCCACCCAGGTTCAAGGCCCAGCCTGCTCAGTCTTCAGTCCTGACTGAGATTACTCCAGGCCCCACCCTGTGTGGACTCAGTTCCACTTTCCACTTGTTTCCTGACTGATTCTGAACTAAGAAGCTATAGGTGACCTCTGTGCTGACCTGGCCCTCTGTGCTCTGAATCTAGGGGTGGCAGGGAGGGGAGGAGGGAGCTGGGTGGTGGCACACCTGATAGAACACACACGTTACTATGTGCAAGGATGTAGGTTCAAGCCCTGGTCCCTACCTGTGTGTGGGGGGGATGTTTCATGAGCAGTGGAGCAGATCTGCAAGTGTCTCTCTTTCTCCCTCTTTATCTCCTCCCTTCCCTCAGTTTCTCTGTCTCTATCAAAAAGAGAAAGGAATGAAGAAAGAAAAAACGGAAGAAAGAAAGGGAGGGAGGGAGGGAGGAAGAAGAAAGGAAACGGCTGCCAGGAACTGTAGATTCATCATGCAGGCACTACGCCCATTAAAAACCCTGGTGACAATTAGAAGGAAGGAAGGAAGGGAAGGAGGGAGGGAGGGACGGAGGGAGGGAGGAAAGAAAGAAAGGAAAGGGGGGGGGGAGGGAGAGAGGGACACATCAAAGGGCTGGGGGAAGCCCAGGAAGGTTTGGCCTCCTGAGCACCCTGGAAGGGGCAGGTGCTGGCTGCTTGGTTGTGCTTAGTCAGGAGCCTCAGCTGCACCCAGTGGAGGCCACAGTGGACCCAAGATGGCTCATCCCTGAGCCCAGCACTTCTTGGGTCCTCCTTTCAGACCCCGACAGCCTTTTCCCTGCCACCTGGTCTGGGGCGGTGGGAGAGTTCAGAATCTCCCCTCTCAAAGCTTACTGCCTTGACTCTGCCGCTGTTGGGATGGCTCCCAGGGCTGGGGGCCCCCAGAGGACAGGGTTTGGGTCTGACTCATCTCAGGGACCCAGGTATCTGGCACAGCTTGTGTCAGCAGTTGACAGCTGAGTGTCTGTTAACACAAGGGCTCCCAGGGTGGGGCCCTCCCAGGCAGAGGTGAAGGGAATCGCACCCCCCCCCCCGGAGGCCACTGGCAACTGAGCTGGCCACTGCTCATTCTTCTCAGGGATGCCAAAGGACCTGATGGCAGAGCCCCAGAAGGCCCAACTCAGGTCAGGACCAGGAGCATCTGGTCATTTGCCACAGACGGGGGGGCCCAAGGCCCACAGGGCTGGGTCAGAGGTGGCTGGAACAACAAAGCAGGCCCGAGGGGGCAGTAGCTCCCACCTCCTGGGTCCAGCCAGCTTATTCTCACAGCCACCATGGGCAACCTCCATCAGACATCAGAGCACAGGAAAACACACACACACACACACACACACACACACACACACGCTCTTCCCAGCCCTCTCTGGGGGCCATTCCCAGCCTGACAGGCTGAGTCTTCCAATTCTCTGTTTTTTATGCCTCAGTGGTCAGGGTGTCAGGTTCCTGCATACAGAGGCAGAGCATGGTGACAGTGTGGGCCGCACAGCCGGGCCTCGGCAGATCCATCAGCGCCATAGCGTCTCCTTCTCGGGGCTGGGTGGGGGCAGGAGACACAGCGCCTGGAGAAGGGGACAGCTGCCCTCCCCACGGGGCTCCCTGCTCCCACTGAGTCACCCATCAGAGGCACTTCCTGGCAGGGCCACGCAGGGGCCCAGGGCATCAGGCTGTCTCTGTGTCTCTGACTGGCAGCACAGAGCCCTGCTGGCCAGGCCAGGCCCACCTTCAAGGCATTGCTTCCAGGCCCAAGAGTGCACGGGTTCAAATCCTGGGTCTGCCTCTTCCAGGCTAGGTAACTCAACCTCTCTGTGCCTTGCCCGCCCCCACCCAGTGAAGCAGAGGCAATGAATAGGTCCCACCTCACGCCATCACTGTAAAGACTGAATGAATGATGCACATAATGGAGGCCCAGCAAATGTTGACCATAATGCCAATACCCTGATACTGGTCACAAAGGCCTCCTGAATTTCCTTTGCTTTTCATTTTTATTTCTTACAGTGTATGTGTGCGGGGGGGGGGGGGGGGAGGGGAGAAGGGGAGGAAGAGGAGGAAGAGGAGGAAGAGTGGGGAGAGAAAGTGCTCTCAGAATATCACTTTATCATATTCAGGGCCAGGGATCCAAGCTGGGATCTCACTCATGCAAAGTGTACTGGTAAGCCACCCATCTGCACAACCTCATTTAGCCCTCCCCCAAATCGCTCAAAGCTCAAGAAGGAGGAGCACTGCTAGTTCTGTATATGAGGGAACAGAGCCTCAGGCACGTATGTGAGGAGATTCGCCCAGGTGGCCAGGAGGTGATGCCCAGGCCAGGTAGCCAACTCCTAGCCCGTGCCTCACCCTCACCGCCTTCCACTCTGGGCCTCTGTCTTGTCCCATTTATAAAATGGAAGGTCAGGTACTGGGCAGTGTGCTCCTGGTTGAGGGCACAGGTTGCAGTGCACTGCTTCATGGGTGGTGAAGCAGTGCTACAGGTGTGTGTGTGTGTGTGTGTGTGTGTGTCTTCCCTCCCCCTCTTGATTTCTCTCTGTCTCTGCCCAAATTAACTAGTTAATTTTACAAATAAGGGTGGATCAAGCCAAATGTCTAAAAATCTTTCCTACCTACTAAGCGTGGTTCCATTTCTCTGGGCCCATAGTCTCATCCCAGCTGAGGGGAGAATTCGCTGATACTGGGCTTCTTTGGGCTTCATTTTCCTGCTTTAGTTCACTGTCATCATGCCCAAGGGCACTCACTTTCTCTTCCTCAGACCTCACACAAGAGCTCCCCAGGGAGGGTCAATGTCTTGCCATACTGGGTGCAGGTTTGAGCCCTAGTGGGAGAGGCCATGAAACTAGGAAACTCTCAAGTGTTGTGGTTGGTCTGTCTGTCTACCTATCTAGCCATCCCTCGATCTGAATGAAAAAAACAGCCCCAAAGCAGTGACATTACACATGCATAATTCATAGTTCCACAACTAAAAATAAAAAAAGAAAAAGAAAAAGAAAAAGTGACTCTCGTCCTACCTAGAAAAGGTCTGGAGGAAGCATTAGCTGTGTTTTCCAGGGTGGAGGGACCATGGGATGGCAGGACCTTGTGCAATTTTCCCCCTTCTGCTGACTATCTCATTCATTCAGAGAGCGGTGGGGGGAGGCCCTGGTATAGGAGTTTCCCCAGTGTCACTGTAGCACTCCTCACATGGTGCTGGTACCCAAATATAGGCCACACGCATAACAAGGCAGGTGCCCTACCTGGTGAGCTATCTCTCTGACCTCATGAGTAAGATTCTGCTATGAAGAGGGCAGTTGGCTGGATGGCTCAGATACAAGGAAAGTTCTCGGGTGGGACTGGTCAGAGCATTGCCAAGCCAGTGCCTTCTCTTCACTGACAGTACAGCCCTCCCCAGCCCAGCTCTCCCTCCAGCCCTTGTTCTGGGGAGATGTGAGTACTGAGCTACAGAGAATCTGCACAGGAGAGTTGCTGAGACGCCGTCGTACCCAGCACACTCTGATTTTACAGACGGGGAAGCCAAGGATCAAATCAAGGAAGGCATTTGGCAGAGGCCAGGTGCATGGAGTCCCTGGGGGACCAGGTGGTAGGAGGGCAAGGCTGCTTGGGAAACATGCCCACCTGGACTCCCAGAGCAAAAGAGCAGAGGACAGCAGAAGTCAGGAAGCGTCTCTGAGGGCTTGGCTCTCCTCTCGTATTGACCCCCCTCTCTCTGCCCTCCCCCACCAATGTTAGAGCCAAGAATACTCAGGCTCAGGCTCAAGGGACTTGGCTCCCCACTTTCTACCCCAAGGACTGGCCATCAGTCCCCTCATTCACACCTGGGCCCAAACAACATGGTGGGCCCCAGAATTGATGGGAATAAAGTCAGTGCAAACCTCTGTCCACAACACACATTTATCTTCCATGGACTCTGACAACTGCTATGGTTATCAGAGCTAAGTTCTTTCCACCTCTTCTCCCCACAGCACACAGACAGGAGGGGCGGAGCAGGACAGAAATAGCCCTCCTGCCAGTTGTCAGCACTCACTGGGCTGGGTCAGCAGGGGAAGAGTAGCTCCCTTCCCCCACCTCAGGTGCAATTGCAGGTTTTTAAACACATGCAAATCTATTTTGCAGTGAACACTTGTGCACCCACTAATTCTATCACTGATCTCTCCTTTCTATTTAATTTATTTATTTTTGGATAGAGACAGCCAGAACTCGAAAGGAATGGAGAGGTAAGGAGGGAGACAGAGTGGTCCGGGAGGTGGCGCAGTGGATAAAGCATCGGACTCTCAAGCATGAGGTCCTAAGTTCAATCCCCGGCGGCACATGTTAGACCAGAGTGATGTCTGGCTCTTTCTCTCTCCTCCTATGTTTCTCATTAATAAATAAATCTTAAAAAAAAAAAAAAAGCTGGGAAAAAAAGGAGAGAGACAGACACCTGCAGCCCTGTTTCACCCCTCATGAAGCTTTCCCCCTGCAGGTGGGAACCAGGGGCTTGAACCCAGATCCTTGCTCACTGTAGTGTGTGTGTGTTTAACCAGATGTGCCAGCACCTGGTCCCTTAATCTCTCCGTTTTAAAGATTGATTCTTCATTTTTTAAAATAGAGAGAGAAAGACAAATGCAGAGAGAGTGAAAAAGAACGCCACCTCGACGCGCCCTTCAGTGCAGGGTGGGGGTGAGGCAGGCTATGCTCAAACCTGGGTCACACCCAGGGCGAAGCAGGGCACTATCCAAGTGAGCTATTTCACTGGCTCAACAAATGTCAGTTCATCAGTGACAGAAAGAACCAGAACATCACTCGGGCATGTGCCACAATGGGAATGAAGCTCAAGGCCTTTTGCTTGCAAGTCCAGTGCTCTAACCACGGCACTGTGCTCAGTGACACCACCCCCTCACCACCACTGACCTCTCCTCCTCCCCCCGCACCCCCGCCACCTCTTCTTCCCAGCGCACTGCTCAGTTCTGGTTCATGATGGTGTGGAGGACAGAACCTGGGACCTCAGAGCCTCAAGCATGAGAGTCTTTTTGAATAACTACTGTGCTACTCCCCTGCCCTTGATCTCTTATTATACTCCACTTGGTTATCACATATATATTCATCCCTCTAGCCATTTATTCTCTTTTTTTTACTTGTTTTAAAGTAAATGGCCAACATTAGTCCATTTTCCCCCTCAAGTTCTTTTTTTAAATTTTTTTATTATTTATAAAAAGGAAGCATTGTCCCCTCAAGTTCTATAGCATGCATATCTTTAACCCTAACTTATTATCTGTTTAGAAGTTTTTTATATTTTAATTTAATTTTATTTTTATTAGTGATTTATAAAATTACAAAAGAATCAAGGTTCCCACCACCAGAGTTCTGTGTCCCTATTCCCTCCACTGGAAACTGCAGTGATTCTCCCAAGGTCACGGATATGGATTGACTATTATTTCTATAACTATCTGTATATATATTTCCCATTTTTCCCCTGTGGTCCTGCCTTCTCTTCCGTTTGAATTCACACCTTCATCTATTACTACTTCTGAATGTCTTTCCTTTTATCCTCTTTTCTCTCTCTGGGTCCTGGTGGAGTTGGGTTTCAGAGTCCTCCAGTCATCTTCCCCTAACATTTCTCCCCCTCTGGGAGTATGGACCAAATTCTTTTTGGGGTGCAGAAGGTGAGAGTTCTGGCTTCTGTAAATGCTGGACATTGGTGTTGACATTGGTGTTGACAGGTCGATCCATATCCCCAGCCTGTTTCTATCTCTCCCTTGTGGAGAAGGTTTTTCTTTTGGTGTGAGTTTACACACAACCATACCCATTAATATTTACTTATTTATTCCCTTTTGTTGCCCCTGTTGTTTTACTGTTGTAGTTATTATTGTTGTTATTATTGATGCCGTTGTTGTTGGATAGGACAGACAGAAATGGAGAGAGGAGGGGAAGATGAGAGGGAGAGAAAGATAGACACCTGCAGACCTACTTCACTGCCTGTGAAGCTCCCTACAGGTGGGGAGCCAGGGGCTGGAACTGGGAACCTTACCCCGGTCCTTGCGCTTTGCGCCACGTGCCCTTAACCTGCTGTGCTACCACCCGACTTCCCAAACCCACAAATCTTAAAAGTATCATTGCTGCACTTGGACAAATGTGTTCACTTCCCTAGCCCAAAGCTTTATCAAGATTAAACCAAAATCATCACCAAAGAAAGAAAGTTCCTGAACAGAGCCTTTGACCCTAGTTAACTAGAGCTTGGATTGGGTCACTTCACCGTGAGCTCTGAGCACCAAGATTGACACTGTCACCCCCAAAGGGGCCCCTGGACATGGAGGGCACCTCCTGAGTCACATAGCAGAACAGACAGAAAGAAATCTACGTTCTCCCCACAGATTCAAAAAAGAAAGCGGAGGCCTGAGAAATTTAGGACAAAGGGCCTAGGAGTCAGTTCAGCAGGCCCACAGCATGTCTTACTCTTTTTTTTTTTTTTTTTTTTGCCACCAAGAGTTATTGCTGGGGTTTGGTGACTGCATGATGGATCCACCACTCCCAATAGCCATTCCCCCCTTTTTTATTCCTATTTTCTTTGACAGAATAAAGAGAAATTGAGGGGGGAGGGAAGATAGAGAAGGAAAGAGAAAGATAGACACCTGCAGGCCTGGTTCGCTGCTCATGAAGTAGACCCCTGCCGGTGAGGAGCTGGGGCTCGAACCCGGTCCTTGTCCTGGTGACATGTGTGCCACCTCCTGGCCCCAAATGTCTTACTCCCTATAAAGCCTGGGTTCTATCCCTGGCACCACATGGGAGCACCACAGAACTCATGAATGAGGGAGCAGTGCTTTGGTTTCTCTACATCTCACCCTCAAGAACTATAATATAATGTGACATAATGTACTGTGGTAGCATGTGTGCACATATGTGTAAATAACACACATAACAAAATTGAACTGCAAAGGCAATATCATACAGATGTTATACTCTGGGTTTAACCCCCAGCACCACATTAAGAAAAAGAAGAAGTAGAAAGAAAGAAAGAAAGAAATGTAGGATAAATGGTATGTTTCTTCTAAACATCACTGCCTTCCAAATATAGAAATGTTGGCTATCCAGACCCATGAGGTGACTGGAATGGACTGATTAAAACAAAAAACTTAAAGGCGGGGGCACAAGAAAATGAACTCTGGAGTCCAAGGTCAGGAAAATCATCAGAACGGGAGATGGTTCCAGACTCCCCCTCACTAAGAGCTCAGAGATGGCAAGGAAGTTGAAGTTTCTTAAACTTCTCAGAAATGACAGGGAAACGGGCTCTGTGTAGCTCTTAATTAACCCAAAATGACACCTGCCAGATGATGGGGATTTGCAGCTCACTGGGGGCCGACCCCACCTGCAGATGGCGGGCTCCCACCTCTGCTCAGAGACCTTGGCTGGCTGCAATTAACATACAGAAAGTCTTTCAAAGTGACTTCACAGCCAAGTTCTGTGTCTGAAGGATTCAAACTGGGCTTGGAAAGAAAATCTGTGTGGAAAAGGAGGAGGGAGCAGAGACTGGAGAAGGATCATGGGAATTCTCCAGTTCCAGACTGTGGTTTTGTAGCAGGGGTCAGCAGGGCCCTGGCACACCACTGTCTGAGAGCAGCCACTGCTGCAGCACTCACACAGACAGCAGGCAGTCCTTCAGATAGACAGGTAGGCAGGCAGGTAGATAGACAGACAGGCAGGCAGGTAGATAGATAGGCAGGCAGATAAAGATATCTAGACATATACTAATATGTCTTCAAATACATGTTGTAAGGATTATGTTAAATATCGAAGTATATTGCTATATTATATTCCATATACAGGTGCATATAATACACTAGCACATATGTATACTATGCATAATGTCTAATAATACACATATGTGGGGGCCAAACGGTAGCGCAGCGGGTCAAGCACGCAGGTCACAAAGCACAAGGACCTGTGTAAGGCTCCCAGTTCAAGCCCCCGGCTCCCCACCTGCAGGGGAGTTGCTTCACAAGCGGTGAAGCAGGTCTGCAGGTATCTGTCTTTCTCTCCCCCTCTCTGTCTTCCCCTCCACTCTCCATTTCTCTCTGACCTATCCAATAACAATGACAGCAATAACAATAATAACAACAAGGGCAACAAAATGGAGAAAATAGCCTCCAGGAGCAGTGGATTCATAGTGCAGGCACTGAGTCCCAGCGATAACCCTGGAGGCAATAATAATAATAATAATAATAATACATATATGTATATATCTGGGGGGGTGTGAACACACAAGCAAACATCCTGCATTGTGTATTCAGTGAAAGTGATGGCCTTGATTAAGTCCCTTCTACTCACCAAGCCTCAGTTTTCTCATCTATAAAAGTGTGTTTGGGAGAGAGAGAAGTTTGAATCACAGCATCTAATGCTTATCAGCATTTTTCAGCTATGATCCCCCTTTTCCCATCTCCACAGCACCCCCTGCCCCAGCTTTGCACACATGAACACCCTGTTGCTCCCCAGAGTCAGACTTCCCCGGATGCCTCCGGGGAGGGGAGAAGCAAAAGCTAGCTCCGGAAAGGTCAGCCCTGTCAGCCAGGACGGCCCAGCACACGCAGCATCGATCCATTCCTGGGGAAAAACTCTTCTCCCACCAGCGAGGGCCAGCCCCACAGCTTTCAGAAAAACCGAGAAGAGAAAAACCTAGAGAGAGGGTGAGGGTGAGGGACAGAATGCAGAGTGGGTCTCGCTTCTATTTCTTGTGGAGACTCACGAACTTTGCAGACAGATGGCCACGGGGAGGAAGATTAGAGACCAGGGTCGAGCCCAGGGCTGCTGCTGGCCAGGTGTGAGGCATAGTCTGACTGAGCTGGACCTCTGCTTAGACCTTAATAAAAATATTTTTTAAAAAAGGAGTATTACTTTTTCTCCACTGATTTCTATCAGATGATTTTTTCCTTAAGTGGTGAATTCAACCCTATGCTCTTTGAAAGCTTTTTTTTTTTTTTTTTGTAAATTTTCATTGGAGGATTAACGGTTTACATTTGACAGTAAAATACAATAGTTTGTACATCATAACATTTCCCAGGTTTCCACACAACAATACAACCCCCACTAGGTCCTCCTCTGCCATCATGTTCCAGGAACTGAACCCCCTCCCCCCCACCCCAGAGTCTTTTACTTTGGTGCAATACACCAACTCTAGTCCAAGTTCTACTTAGTGATTTCCTTCTGATCTTGTTCTTCAACTTCTGCAAATGAGTGAGATCATCCCATATTCATCCTTCTCTTTCTGACTTATCTCATTTAACATGATTCCTTCAAGCTCCATCCAAGATGGGAGAAAAAGGTGAAATCACTATTTTTAATAGCTGAATAGTATTCCATCGTGTATCTAGACCACAACTTGCTCAGCCACTCATCTGTTGTTGGATACCTGGGTAGCTTCCAGGTTTTGGCTATTTCAAAGTATGTTGCTATGAACACAAGTACACATAGACCTTTTTTTTTTTTTTTTTTTGGATGGGTATGTTTGGTTCCTTAGGATATATCCCCAGGAGAGGAATTGCAGGGTCATAGGGTAGGTCCACTTCTAGCTTTCTGAGAGTTCTCCAGACTGTTCTCCACAAAGGTTGGACCAATTGACATTCCCACCAGCAGTACAGGAGGGTTCCTTTGTCCCCACAACCTCTCCAGCATTTGTTGCTGCTATCTTTTCTGATGTATGGCATTCTCACAGGAGTGCAGTGGTATTTCATTGTTGTCTTTATCTACAATATGCATGATCCTGGTGGTGGTATAGTGAATAAAGTACTGGACTCTGAAACATGAGGTCCTGAGTTTGATCCCTGCTAACACCTAAACCAGATTGATGTCTGGTTCTCTTTCTCCCTCTCCTATCTCTGTCCATTAATAATATTTTATTTTTATTTTTATTTTTTATTTTAAAAAAGGAAGCACTGACAAAACCATAGGGTAAAATAATATTTTTAAAAGTATTCTATGAGCACTTGGGACTCAGGACCCCTTCCACATATGAAAGGGAGATAAGAAAGTGAACCATGTGGCAGCAACTGGACGGTGTACCATTAAACCCCCAGTAAAGTGGTTTAGGAAAAAAAAAAAAATATATATATATATATATATATATATATATATATATATATATATATATATATAAGGAAAATTCCAATAAGGTCTTTTGTGGATAGACAGATCCTTTCTGCCAGGCTGCCTGAAAAGCTGGACTGACCCCTTATGTCTGATTACTAGCTTCCAGACTCAAAGACCGGCCCCAGCTCCCTCTGGCTCAGAAGCCCTCTAACTGCCCCCTTGCCACCCCAAAGCCTCCAGGGATCCACTTCCCTGTGGCCTAGACCTTGGCCTGTCCCTCAGCGCAGCCGGGAGTCCTCCCCTGAAGAAATGGCCTCCCGGCAGCCAGGCCTGGCTCAGAGGTGGCCTGAGAATGCCACGGCTGACTAATGAGAAGGAGGTGATGGTGTCATACCTTGCTGGGAAGTCACACAGCCAGTCCCGACCCGTGCTGCCTGCCATCAAATTTTAATGCTGCTGCTGACATATTTATAGAACGCCTCACTGACTGTTTGCAAGGAGACCAGACAAGATTTACCTCCACAATTAACGGGACTGAGGTGTGTGGGCCGGGCTTGTACGCTGGGAACTTGGCAGCAAGGAGGCCCCAGGCCCCAGCACACCCCAAGGAACACGCCCAATTCTGCACACTTTTCCTGCCCCCAGCATGCAGGGGGAGCCAGAGATGAATCAGACACGGTTTCTGCCCACGGAGGGCCCCCAGTCTGCGGGAGGGGGCGTTGTGCACATCAGTTACGCTGATCCTGGGTGGCTGGGGACCAGCACAGGGAAGCAGCTACCAGAGGCGGGCTGGACTGGAGGGGGCAGAGGGGACAGCTATTTCTCTATCAGAGTCTAGAATGACGCCAAAGAGGGGTTCTGCGGGGCCATGCAGCTGACTCACAACTCCTGGGTCTTTCTCTCTCTGCCTGGAAATCGCCACCCCCACCCTGCTCTTCATCCTTGCCCCTGCCCCCAGCTGGCCTTAGGGACTTGGCAGCCCCTCCCCTCTCCTTTAGTACCTGTGCCTCCATTTCACCCCAGAGTTGCCCCCTCCCAAGGCTGACGGGAGGGCGGATGCAGACTCCCAGCACCGCACCCTTCCTCATCATGTCAACACATCCCTTCTCTTTAAGTCCTCCCAAGGGGGGAAAAAAAAAAATGCAGTGAGTCAGATAAGCTGTCCTCAAGCCCTGCTGCCCAATTGAATTCTCTGGCAGCTTTAAACTATCCAGATGGTCAAGTCTCTCCCCTTCTTAGTTGAATCTGCATCTCTAGGATAGAGAGCAGGTTATCAGTACTGACCCAAACTTCTGGGGGGTGTTTCTGGTGGGCAGTGAGTTTGAGAACCGGTGGACAGAGTGTAACAGCAGCAACACTGCTGGGAAACAGCATAAATGCAGCGTTCCAGGTCCCACCTCTGGGCTTCTGAACCTGAACCTGCTCTGTAGGAGGGCTCCCAGATATCCTGTTCAGAGAAGTCTCCAAAGCACTGGCCCACGGTCAAGAGTTTCCCAGAATCCTCCAGAGCACCCCGGGACCTAGTTCTCAGGCTCTGTGAAGCAAGGCTCTTAGGGAGCTGATCTATAAGAAGGGGAACAGCAGAGGGGCCTCCTGGTGTGGATGGGATGCAGGGAGAGCCAGGGCAGCAGGCAGATGAGAACACGTTCTGTGAAAGAGGCTGGGGCTCCCTCTCCACGCCAGGCTATTCACGGCTCACAACTGCTAAGGTTGGACCAGGAGACAGAAGCCCTGCAATATTCCCACCGCAGACACACAGGAATATGGTTCTTTCTCAGTCCCTGCCTCAGTGTCTCCAGAAATGTCGTGCATATGTCAACTGTGAAGCTGGTCATGCGGAGGAAGGAGAGTTCATTGTTCTAAAATTCAGTGGACACTTGTACGCGTGCCATCTGTTAGAGGAGGTTTTCAGAAGAATGGATCAGAGGTGAGAGGAGGGGGCCATGCAGGGAGAGGAGAGTGGAGATGCCACCCAAAGGGGACACGTGCAGGGACAGGCAGGGGGACCCACAGGAGTGCTGGCAAGAGCAGCTTGTGTCTACCTCGATGCCAGCACCCACTGGACAGTCAATATGCCATTCACCAGATATCGAACAAGAGCCCACCAGGAGCTCCATAAACAAAACAGGAAAGGACAAGTGCTGACGAGGATGGAGATAAAAACGGGGCTCAGCTACAGTGCTGGCGTGGATGCAAACAGGTACAGCTCCTTTGGAAAACATCTTGGTGAGTTGTTAAACAAATAAAAATGCAATTGCCTTACGATCCAGCAACACCACTTTCTAGGCGTTTATCCAAAGCATATTAAAAAAAAACTCACTCACAGGGACACATGCACCTCTGTGTTCATAGCTGCATTATTCACAAGAGCCAGGGAGTAAACAATTGTCTATAGATGAACAATTGGATAAAGAGGTTACGGCATATATGCTTAATGGGATGCGGCTCTCTGCAGTTTAGCAAAGATGATATTATAGCCGTTGGGACAAAATGGATGGAGATGGAGGTGATTAGACTTAGTGAAGTAACTACTGGGTAGTTTTGCTCATATGTGGAATACAAATAATTGAAACACATGAAACGTGTAAAAGAAAAATATGGCAACCAAATTCTCTCCAAGACTTTGTAAGAGCTGTGGTGATTTGGCAAGTGGGGAGGTCCATAGGGGGCAGGGAGCAGGGGGTGGGGGGGTAACATAGATATGCAGTGGTGGGTTCAGTGTCAAACTATATTCCTTTGCCTGTAATCTTTTCTTTAAAAAATGTTATGTATAATTAATAGTGGGTTACAAGATTGTAATATTTAGGGTGTAGTCCCAGAAACTATTTGTTTATCTTCCTCCCCCTTCTTTCTGCAAATTCATGTATATTAGTTCTCTAGATTCCACATGAGTAAAACTATTAGTAATTGTCTTTCATTTCTTTGCTCATTTTGCTAAGCATAATCATTTCCATCCATGGAATATATATCCAATAACTCCTTTAGCCAATCATCTGATGATGGACATTTAGGCTGTTCCCACTCTTTGGCTATTGTGAATAATGCAGATGTGAACACTGTGGCCCGTGTGTCCCTTCAAATTAGTATTTGTGTATTCACTGGATATATGCCTGGGAGTAGGATTGCTGGATAGTAGGGTATTTCCATTTTTATTTGTTTAAGGACCCTCCACACAGTCTTCCAGAGGGGTTACACCAGTTTGCATTCCCACCAGCAATGTAGCAGAGTCCCCTTTTTTCTCTACAACATTGTCAACATTTGTCATTTTCTGGGTTTTGTTGTTGTTGTTTTATGCAAAACAATCTCCCAAGTGTAAGATGGCATCTCAGTGTAGTTTTAATTTGCATCTCTCTAATGACAAGTGAAGTATAGCATTTCTTCATATGTCTGTGGGCCATGTGCACCTCTTCTTTAGAAAACTGTCTGTTTCATTTTTTGCCACTTTTTTCACTGAGCTAGTTTTTCCTTTTTTTTCTGAGCATTCTTGTATTCTTATAATCTTACAAACCATTATTAAACCACTAATAAAATGTTATTAGATTAAAAAATAAATACCAAGCACTGTTCTAGACACATGGAGGATACAGATGTGAAAAGACAAGAGTCCCTGTCCTCAGAGAGCTCATTAGAGTCCAGTGATACAAGAGAAATCAGTAGAAATAAAGCGTGCAGTGTGTGCTAAAGGGAATACAAAGTGATGGCATTTTACAGAGGCTCTTGGAATGGCTTCACCTCATAAAGAGCCAAAGGAAGCAAGTCAGTCACATGAACGTCTGCGATATGATCACTGCAAGCAGAGGAAATAGCAGTGCAAAGGCTCAGAGACAGTGAGGAGGTGTGTGTGTGTGTGTGTGTGTGTGTGTGTGTGTGTGTGTGTGTGTGTCTGTCTGCCTAGAGGAGAAGGAGAGACCTAGGAAATGAGTCTATGGAGGGACATGGGATTGGAGAGAGCAGGTGAGGAGTTTAGCCTCCACTTTGAGCAAAGGAGGGACAGGCCTAGTGCCAATTTTAACAGACTCACTCTAGCTACTGCACTGAGAACGGATTAGAGGAAGCCAGGGGGACACTGAGGAGACAGGTAAGGAGACAACTGCTGACTTACACACAGAGCAAGTGCCTCTGGCCACCTGGAGCCCAGTGGTGTGGATCTGGGAAAGGACAGGCTGTGCGGCCCTGCCAGCAGATGGTCAGCTATAGGAGCCGGGGGGAAGGACAGCAGCTTGGAGTCTAGTCTTGGCTCTGCCTGACCTTGGGCCAGCCCTTCCCTCTAGCTGAGCCTATAATAAAAGACATAGCCCAAGGTGCCTATGGGCTGGTGTATACATGCAGCAACTCTCGGTGGCCTGAGAAGGGGTGTGGCCATAGAGGTAGACCTGTTCCATCCTGTCCTGTCCTGTCCTGTCCTGTCCTGTCCTGTCCTGTCCTGTCCTGTTTCTCCCCAATTCTCCACTAGGGGGAGCCTGGGCAATTCTTCCTGGAGCAGAAATGAAGTTTGTAGGCATCAATATTGTGGATTTCAGAAATCCACAGCATGGCCTTGCTGGGGTGGAAACAATTGTGTCTTCATAGTGCCTAGAGTCCTATGGCTGGCAGGACTTCTCTCTCCAAGAGACATCCTAAATGTCTATTGAGAGGTCCTCATTTACCTGAAGGCTCCAAGAGTCCCCTGAACAGGCAGAGCATGCAGGGGAGCCATGAAGAGTGAGTAGAGCCTTCACTGTGTAAAGGTGACTAGCTGGCTGGACATGTGACGACCAAGATTCAGCCTCCTCTCTACTCACTCACTCCTGAATCCTATCTTGGGACTTTATCTGCTTGTAGGAAGGAAGAAGCAAAGTCTAGAGAGAGCAAGGGGGAAGGAGGGAAGGGTAGGGCTACTTGAGCAAAACCTTGTGGCCTTGTCTCTCTCTGCTGCAGAAACCAGGGGTGGGGACTGGGTAAGAATGGATAGAGCAGGTCTTCAAAGACAGCCACCCCTGCATCCACCTGTCCCCACTCCTTTCTCCCTCTCTCTCTCTCTCTCTCTCTCTCTCATCGCCAGAGCTTCACTGTCCCAGGCCTTTTTCAGATAGTGAGAGACAGAGAGGGAAAAACACCACAGCACTGAAGCTACCTCCGATGTGGTGGGGCCTGGGCTCGAACCTGGGTCAAGAGCCAGGTGCAGCAGGCCTGGCTTTTACTTCAAGGCACATTTATTTAGTGTCAAGGGTGCATCATGAATAAATGGCCTGCAAAGTGGTGTCATCTTACCTTCCACAGCTGAGGCAGAAGCTAGCTCTCTAGAACCTGCATTTTTTTTTTCTTGTTAAAAAGGGTCTGGAGGGGAGTTGGGCAGTAGTGCAGAGGGTTAAGTGCACATGGCGCAAAGCACAAGGACCGGTGTAAGGATCCAGGTTCAAGCCCCTGGCTCCCCACCTTCAGGGGAGTTGCTTCACAGGCGGTGAAGCAGGTCTGTAGGTGTCTTATCTTTCTCTCCTCCTCTCTGTCTTCCCCTTCTCTCTCCATTTCTCTCTGTCCTATCCAACAACAATGACATCAATAACAACAACAATAAAACAAGGACAAAAAAGGGAATAAATAAATATTTTTAAAATTTTTAAAAAATAAAGAAAGAATAAATATAAAGGATCTGGATGACCAGGGAGATAGTTCAACATTATAGGACTAGACTTGCATACCTGAAGCTCTAGGTTCAATTTCTGGAACCACTATGTATCAGAGCTGAGCCCTTTTCTCTCTCTCTCTCTCTCTCTCTCAAATAAATTTTTAAAAACTACATCATTCTTGTAAAAAGGGAGAGCTCTGAAGCATAGAAGACTGAACCCTATCCTGGCCCTGCCACTTAGGGTCAGGAGAGAGTACATGTGAGCTGAAGCCTCAACTTCCTCCTCTGTGAAATGGGACCACTTCAGCACCAGCGGGGCACGGTCAGTGTGAAGGCCAAGCAAGGTGGGCCATGAAAGGCAAAGTCCGCAGTAGATGTCTGAGATATATCTCCTGCTACAAGGCAGGGCTCCCTCGCAATTGGCCTCCATGAGCCCTCTGCTCATAGCAATACAGAGGCAGGTGAGGTCTAGAGCAGAAGCTGTGATTCGCACCAAGGCTAATCAACAGGGAGGCATGACTGACTGAGGCCCAAGGTGCCCAGCCCTGGCTGGGAGCATCCTACCCGCACGTGGCCTCAGCTTCCTCCAGTTTTCCACTACACTGGAGGAATCTGTACATAGATTTGGACAGATCTGTTCCAGATATGAGGCAGAGCATGCCAGGATATGTTATGTCAGGTCTAGAAGACAGGCAGGACTTGAACTTGCCCTTTGAGAAGGAAGGTACAGGTAGGAGAAAGGGCCCAGAGTCCCTATGGAGCCATCTCACAAGCCAGCCACCTAGAGGTCCCTGTGCCCCAGTGGGTACTGAGATAGGGCACTACCCTTCCAGCCTCACCCTGCCCCGCTGCCCCAGTCCCAAGGCAGGTGGACCCAAGTGATCAAGGCCTCCCCCGCCAGCCCACCTCCAGTCTGCCTGCCTCCAACCGACATGGTGGCAGCCCTACCTGCTCCCCAGGGGAGCCCGCCAGGCCTGATGGCACTGATGGAGGGAGGGAGGCTGCCAAGCTGTCAGTCTGGAAGTGCCCCTCAGAGCCCCTCCTGGCTGGAGCAAGGAGGGTGGGCCGGCGCCTGAGCCTGGCTGTCAGGGCCTTCACAGAGATGAGGCCAGAGAGGCGCTGCCTGACAGCTCGCCCACCGAATTAGGACCATTTGCATGCTAATTTCCAGTGTGCTAACGGGCTGGCAGGCTGGCTGGGGTGTGTGGAGTGTGTGGAGAGACGCTGCCTCCCAGCCCGTGGTGGAACAATGCTTGACTGATCTAGCTGCGTTAACGAGCAAATTATGGTAATTTTGTTATTACAAATGCATAGAAATTTCCAAAGCGGGCAGCCATTCAGGGCAGTGCCTTGCTCCTTCCTGCTCCTAAATACCGAGCCCCCTGTTTGTACACACAGGCCTGGCACCCACCGCAGGGAAGCAGGCTAGCCGGGGCCAGGCTTCTCCTGAGCTCGCTGGGGAGAGGAGGCCAGAATGAGCTGGCCAGGAGCTGGCCGTGGCCTCCCTCCAGCAGCCAAGTCCTGCGCTCCCCTTCCCAAAGACCCCCCCCTCCCCAACCTCACCCTCATGTCCCCTAGGAGTTGCTGCCCAGCCCTGGGGTCTGTCTCACAGTCCCACAAAACTGCCACATTCAAGCTGACAATTTCTTCTGGAAATTCTCCCCATCCATGTGTCCGGGTCCTGAAAGATTCAATCGTGTCTATCTCCATCCTGTGATCTAGGCTCAGCACCCAAGAAGAGTTTTTTTTTGTTTTTTTTTTGGTGGGGGGTGTGACTGATAAATGAATAAGAATGAATGGAGAATGGCCAGGATGAAGGGAAAAGAAGAAGAAAGAAGGGAGGGAGGGGGAAAGACTAAAGAGGAAGAAATGGGGGGGGGCACGGAGGAAGGGAACACTGGAGGGAAAAAGGGAGGGAGGAGAGAGAGGTCAGGACTGATCCCACAAAGGAGAACAATTAAAAAAGACCCCACCTGGCTAGCTCACTGGTAGTGTAATTAATCCAAGACCTCATCAGAGGAGTTTATTTGCCAACTGGCAACCCCTCCTGCTATTCATAATTGTCCGCTGTCAAAGTTACAATTTGTCCTGTTTCTTCTGCTGATTTTCCCTTTGATTAAAAGTATGGTTTTTGGAAATGTGTTCTGGAATGCATCCAGACAGAAACTGTTTCCCAAGAAAGCAAAATGCTGTGTTTCCACCAGCAAAAGGGTTGGGCCCTCCAGTCACCAGGACTGGGTGCAGAGCCCAGCCCCAGCCCCAGCCCCAGCCCCGTGGATGGCCAGTCAAATCACTGGAGGCAGGATGAGTGGGCCACCCGGTGACCCCTTGGCAGTCCTCCTATTTGAGGGCCGGGATTTCAGGTTTGGGCTGTTGTTATTGAAAGGTCAAGAAGCTGCCTCAAATCCATTTAGGAAGTCAGTGGGGGAATGAATCATCAGTCCCAGAGCAAGGTCTCTCTCCGGGTGGCCTAGAGGCTGCTGTACACAGAGGAGCACGGAGCAGAGACCCCACTGCAGGCTGGGGCTTTATCACCTCAGCCAGGGTCGCGGACAGATTTTTCTATTTGTCTGATCCTCTAATTGGGTCACATCTTCCAGAGGGAAACTCAACCTGGGGAAAAAAAAAAAACGAATCATTTCTTTTTGTCTAGCTGCCTGTCTCTGGAGTGGGGAGGCAGTAAGGAGAGGAGCTGGGGGCTTGGCCTGGCCTAAGGGTCCCAAACTAAGGCGACAGTGGACCTGGGGAGGGTTCTTCCTGCAACCCAGGAGGGAAAGATCTGAGCTCCTGGCAATGTTACACAGGCAGGCAGACGGGTGGTTTGGGGGTGGGGAGGAGGTGGTGTGATTGCTCTTGGAGGCAAATCACCCAGGGGCGCCAGACCTGCTTGAGGTCAGGAGATAAAAAGCTTCCTTCTTACTGAACTAAAGATGAGAGCATGGGTGTTGTGTGTGTGTGTGTGTGGTGTGGGGGGGTCTACTAGTCAAGCAGGGACAGCAGGACTACTGCCACAGAAAGACAGCCAGTATTTTTCTGATTTCTTTTTCTTTTCTTTCTTTCTTTCCTTTTTTTTTTTTTTTTTTTTTTTTTACCAGAGCACTGGTCAGCCCTGGCTTAAGGAGGGGGTGGGGTGGGGGTGTTGAATTGAACCTGGGACTCAGGCATGAGAGTCTGTTTGCATAACCATTATGCTATCTACCCTCACCCTTTTCTCATTTCTTTGTGACCTTGAGTAAGTCTTTTCCTTGCCCTCATCCTCCACACTCTTCCAGAGCCCTTGCTTGTTTTTCTTTTCTTTTTATTTACATACAGGGGGCGGGGGGGGGGGCAGGCATCCACAGGGGTATGAAAGAGGACCAGAGCACTGCTTGGCTGTGGAATCAGGTCATGCTGGGGACTGAACCTGCACCCTCTGGGGCCTCAGACACGCAGCTTGGTGCTCTAACAAGCTGAGCCACGCTGCTTCCTGAGGTTGAGCCCAGCCCTGTCCCTGCAGAAGTAGCTGCAGAAGGTACAAGGGTCACCTTCTGTCCCGTGTGAGGCTGTGCTGGAACAGACCCATCTTCATACTGCACAGAGGTATCTGGGCCTAGACTTGTGCTGATCGCCTCCAGCCGGATGGGCACAAAGCTAAACGCAGGGCCTCGGCAGGAGACCCCTAACTCACCGCCCCACTGTGGCTGCCAGCTCCCTGCTCTGTACCTGGCCCTGCACGCCAGAAGGTGGTGGTAGGTGGGGAATGGCTGGTCTCCAGAATCCAATTCCTCTGCAGACATGTTTTCCGGTGTCTCTGCCTGGCTCCTCCCCACCCAAAGCTCTCAGAAAGCGCACATCCACCTTTCTCCAGGGCTCTAGGGATTTGCTTCAACCCAAGACTCCTCACAATACCTCCCTTCAGATCCGGTCAGGTGTCCCTGTGAAAACACTCTCTAGACTCCAGCTCCGCCTTTCCAAGAGTCAGACTCAGCCGAGCCACGTCATCTGGACTCTGCCACCCACTAGTCGTGTGATCTCAAGCAGAACACTCTGCCTGGCCCTCAGTTTTCATCCCTGTGAAATGGAGTCAGTAACCAGGCCCCCTGGAATAGTGGAGACCCAGCGGGAACACGCACAAATGTGGCTGAAATCCTGCAAAACTCTTTCCAGCCGGTAGGTAGGTCCATTCCATGCCACTGTCAAGAGCAAGGCCACAGATCCACCACAGCTGTCAGTCTCCCCACCCACCCCCCATCCAGCAGGACAAGGCCCAGGACACATGTGATCTGGCTCTTCAGACAAAAGGACACCATAACACCATTGTCATTTTGAATCTTCCTTTCCCCTCTCATTTCTCGCCCCTGCCTCTTTTCCACCCCTCCTTCCTTCTTTCTGTCTTTCTTCTATCTCGGCTCTAAGTCTCCCCGAGTCGAGTCTTTTATTTGCGCTTAGCACATAGACTCCTTAGAAAGAAAATTCATTTGTTCAGGGTCACCGCATGGTTTTTCATTAAAAACAAATTACCCGCATTCAGGGAGGACATCTGGGCTTCATGGGTCCCATTAATGACTATATTTCCAGCCTCCCTGGCCCGGTTGGATTCCCCTTGCCTGTCACCCCGCGTTCCCCAGCCCCGGGAGGACAATGAGAATGACAGTCAAGTGAAAGGGAAAACATGAGGGATGAGGGCGAGAGGCGAGTCCCCCGAGAGGAGGAAGAAGGAAAAGTGAAATAAATAAATAAATAAATAAATAAATAAATAAATAAATAACTCAAACAGAGGGTAACCAGGGCATTGTCTCAGTGTCTTCCAGCGCGAAGCCGGAACAAATATTGGAAGAGCAAGTGGGGACATTTGAGTGGAGCTGACACCCTGCTTAATCACACAGTTGGAGCCTCAGCCCTCAACTTGGGGGGTGGGCCAGAGAAGGAGGGGCATGTGCCCACTTCAGATGAATCCACCCGCATCCACCGAGTGCCAACCATATTCAAAACAGGGCTGGCTGGGGGTTTGTGAGAGCAGCCACCAGGCAGGCAGTGAGAGCACCGCGTCCGAACATGGCGGTGCCCCTGGGGGTGTACTCACGGAAGACGTGAGGTCCTGGGGGTGGGGAGGGGCAGGTTTCCTGCAAGAGTGTTGCACTCTGGGCCTCGGAAGACGAGTCGAACATAGACAGGTAAAGAAGGGAAGCAGGAGTGGCAGTGCTGGCACCTGCACCTGGTTCCCTGGCATCCCAGCTAGAAAGACCTGGTTCTAGGACATGAACTCAGGAAGCCACCCACAAGGAGAGCACACCAAGAAAACCAAGCCTCCCCCCACCCCAAGGCCCAGAGCCCAGACACCAGAGCCCAGTCCCTCTCACTTGCCATGGACATGAAGGGGAACCTGAGAAACAAGTCCCAGCTGTCCCCCTGGATGGCTGTGTTCCACAGCAAGACCAGAAACCCCTCTGAGTGAAGCACACTTCTGAGATGGAGAGCAACACTCCAGCCTCCCAAAGTGCTTTCTTTCAAGTTGCAGGTGAGGCTGGCAGGCCTGGCTCCCTCCATAAGCTACTGTCTGTGCCTGTTGGGGGAGGGGGCGGGGTCCTGTGCTTGGCGGTGAAATTAGATTGTGGGCATAGACATCTTATTTTGGAGAGCAAGAGCCAAGACCCAGTGACTTCCCTACCCCAAAGGCTCCTGGCACTGCCAGTGCCCCAAGTAGAATGATCCACGTGATTGGAAACAGGATTTAGTTGAGCTGAGAACTGGCATCAGGTGAGGCGGTGGAGATGAGGCTGAAAAGGGTGGAAGACACAAAGGGACCTAGTAGATTCAGTCCAGCATCTGTGCAGCAGCAAAGCTTGCTCAAGCCTTTGTAAACTGCCCCTGCCTGAAGCATTGTCTCTGCCCTCAGGCTACACCCCCCTGGCTGACATATGCTGCTTCCTCAACTCCTCCCCTGAGCCAGGGCTGGCTGCATGGTAAGGCCTCCTTGGGGCTCACAATGAAGTTTTCTTTATCTTAGCAAAAACTCTTTGCAACAGTGGTTTCAGACATGTCAGCACCTCCTCTCCCACTATCAGCCAACATAAACAGAAATTCCAGAGCCCGCCATGTTTGACCTCCCTGTTTTAGGTTGGATCGCCTTTCTCTGTTTTCCCAGGATCCCCGAGCTTACCTGTAGGTTTCCCACAACCCTATTTCTCCCCTGTGGCCTCTTAATGATATGCCCAACTGTGCTACACACCAGGAGTTTGTGCTAAGAACTTTGGCACATTCATAGCCCCGGGCGTGTGCCTAGCCAATTCAAGTTAGATGGTGAATAAATGTGGGAAGGGAAGGAGGAGAAGAGAGGGGAGGAAAGAAAAGGAGATGTGACTAGATCGATGGAAGAGTGGTTAGATTAATGTCAGATGAAACCTGACCACTTGAAGGTACCATCTTTAATTTTTTTAAAACATTTTATTTATTTATTTTCCCTTTTGTTGCCCTTGTTGTTTAACATTGTTGTGCTTATTGATGTTGTTGCTGTTGGATAGGACAGAGAGAAATGGAGAGAGGAGGGAGAGAAAAGACAGAGAGGGGGAGAGAAAGATAGACACCTGCAGACCTGCTTCACCATCTGTGAAGCGACTCCCCTGCAGGTGGGGAGCCGGGGGCTCAAATCAGGATCCTTAAGCCGGTTCTTGTGCTTTTCGCCACATGCGCTTAACCCACTGCACCACCGCCTGACTCCCACCATCTTTAATTTTTATAAATACAGTTCATAGGAAAACCAGGGTCTCCCCTAAGTTTTTACTTCCCAGGGAGATGGAGGGGCCTTCCATCCCTCCTTACAGCACATCACACACTAAGTGCACAGCAATCTTATTTTTCCCCTCTGCAACAATGATTTCCTTTGTGATTTTACTCCTCAAATCATTTGGCCATGAGTAATCTATTGAATTTATGATTGGCTATGAATTCTCAGCCATCAAGATTTGGAAATTCTTGCTAAGTAAGACAAGCTAATTTAAATTTGTTTTTGAACATAATGACATTTTTATGATCATTGAATAGTAAAGTTTACTTAATCATTTTACATTTGGTAGACATTTAATTTGACATTCATCAATGTCACTTTTTCAGCTTCCCTTTCTGAATTTTGAAGGTAAGAGAAGTTCCGGCCAGGTTTCAGACTGCTATAATTTTTCAGAGATACTCTGAGCTCCTTAGCCCAGAACCCCTCTATGGGCCTGCATTCCTGCTGCCTGTCCTGTAGATATACAACTGTCATAGTGAAAGCAAGGTGACCAGGAGTGGGCAGCACCGCGAGCCTCAAAGGCACTGCCAGCAGGTAGCTAAGGGGCTGCCTAAGCCCTGCGTCCTGGGGGTGCTGGCTGTTGCTTGGGGAACCCTTCCAGGAGGAGCTGACTGTACCCTGCTGGGGGTCCAGCCTCTCCCATCCAGGTAGCAGGCCTAAAGCACCATTTCTTTGTTTCCCCTAACTAGGACTCAGCCAAAGAGCCAGAGAGATCAGCCACTCAGTCCTCTGGGAGGAGGATCTCTGACAAGAAGAGACTCGGAGGCATGACACAGCAGCCTGGCTCCACACCCTGAGGCCCAGGCCTGGGAAAAGGAACGGCTCGGTGAGTTAGGGCACAGGATGTGCAGGCCTGAGGCCTCTAGGACCAGATTCCATCCCTGGTACCTATGGTCTGTATGTGTGTACATGTGGCTCTATTATAAAACAATAAACAAACAAACAAAACGGGTCAAGGGGTGTCTCACCCAGTACAACACACAAGGCCTGGATTCAAGTTCTGCCTGGGGATGGGGGATGGGGAGGGGAAGCTTCACAAGTGGTGGAGCGGAGCTTCAGGTATCTCTCTCTCTCTCTCCTTCTATATTTCTTGCTATCTCTCACCCTCTATAAAATGATCGCTGGGAATGGTGGAGTCGTGTAGGCTCCAAATCCCTGCAGTCACTCTGGTGGCTAATACATAGATAAGCAAGTACTTTTTTTCCTTTCTATATATTTGATAGGGCAGAAAGAAAATAAGAGGGGAAAGGGAGAGAGAGAGAGAGGAGAGAGAGAGAGAGATTTGCATACCTGCTTCACCTCCCATGAACTGTCCTCCCTGTAAGTGGGGTCCAGGGGTTCAAACCAGGGTCCTTGTGCATGGAAACATGTGAGCTCAGTTGGATACACCATCAACCACCCTACTCAAATAATTTTTTTTTATCATCTTGGGGCTCAGAATCAGGCATTTTTGTCACTGAGGATGTGTCTAGGTGCTCTGCTGGGCTGTACGTCTCTGGCTGTGGCCCTGGTCCAGCCCTGACAGATTCTCTCCTGGACACTTATATGGCCACATGGACTCAGAAGACTCAAGGCTCATTGTCCTCTGAATGCCTGAAGTCTAGACTGTGTGCAGCCCATCTCTAGAAACTAACTTGGGACCCCAACCTCTCAGGGCTGAGAGGCTTTTAAAGACCACCAGCACCCAGTGCTCAGACAGCCCACCAGTCTATCAATTTCCTCTAAAGCAAACCCTGATTACATTCTCTCCAACCTCCAAAAAACCCATCACAAAGCGGTTTCCAGTTTGCTCTTTTCAAGGAATGCCTCTCAGAGAGGCACATGAGGCAGAAACAGGAGGTCTGGATCCTAGAGATAAGGCCTCCTTTAACACCTGTCACAGGAAGGTGTGAAGTTGTACACATGTGTCAACAACTCTAAGAAAGACCACTAACCTTTCCCTCCCAATAAAATGGTAAGAAGAGATCTCCTGTACTCAGGACTGGATCTGCCTAACAGCCACCAGAAGGAATCTCAACAGACAAGTGAGAAAACTAGCACGTGAGCTGAACAGGGAGCCTCCAGAAGGGCTGTTGAATACCACCCCCCCTCAAAAAAAGCTCTGGACACTCCCAGTGCAGCCAGAGAGAAAACACCTGCCCCCCCCCCCTTCTGCAGTGAGGCTCTACTGTGATGCACCCTTGTCACAGAGACCAGTGTGTGAGGAGAGAAGGCTGCCCGGCACCTGCTCACACCTGCTTGGCAATCCCCAAAGGATTGCTGCTTAGATGATGGGCCATATCGTGATGGTCCCTCTTTCCTGGAGCCTCTAGATTCCAAGATCTCTAAGAATCCATCCCAGGCGTGAGTTCCCGAAGGCCAGTCCTAGCCTGGCGTAGCAGTGTGAGAGGACGTTCTGAATGGGCACGTGGTGACAGGTAGACGGGATTAGAGCAGCCCTAGGGACTGCTCCTCCCTTCACTCCTCCCTTTGGGACTTATCACCATAACACACAGGACAGTGTAGGGCCATTGTCTTTTCCTGTCACAGCCCCAGAACTGAGGGGAACCTGGAAGGATTTGCTGCCCACTTAGAAGACAGGTGGCAGGGCTGGGGTGGGGAGCCCCCAATCTAGCTGGGAGTTAATACCTGCAGGCAGGGGCCTCACAGAAACCCCTGAATGGTAGAACCAGAAGCACTCTAGGGCAAGTCTAGTCCAATGTCTTCTCCCACTTTGACTCCAGTTTTGAGAAAGAGCATAAAATCTCAAGGTCTATCCCAAGTCTAGCAGCTGGACCCAGAACCTTGGTCTTCTAAATTGCAGTAAGAGCTTCCTGTCTCCAGTACACTTTCTATCTCTAAGCCTTGGCAAATACTGTCTTTGCCAATGACGGAGAGGCTCAGGAAGCCCTGGCTGCCAGTTCCTCCAGGGTCAGTGGTCAGTGGACTCGGTTTTTGTTATTGTTTTTGTTTTTAATCTATTTCCCCAGCTAGACTATGAACTCCCTGAGGGCAAGGACTGTCTATGGCCACAGCAACAAACCCAGCCTTGACTCAGCTTGAACAGTGCCCCTCAGGAAATGTTTGAAGAATGGGTGTGTGAACAAATAAATCAAATAAATGACTGTCTGCTGTCTCATTCTGGCTGGCTTGGCATTCCCTGGGGTCAATTTGACAGTATGGCAGAGTGACTACTGACCACTAGAGGGCAGCAAAGAGTCAGAAATAAGCAACAGGTGGTCAGCTAGGAGTGTGAGGCAAGGGCTGGAGGGATGGGGATGAGATCTCAAATGTGAGAAGCCACTCATTCCCTGACCAAACACCCAAACCCCAATTTGATGTTTGAACCAAGAGATTCTAAGGAAAGTCCTTAAATTATCCAGCTGTGCTCCTGTCCCTCTAAGTCCACTCTGGCTTCTGCTGACCAAGCCTGCTCGTTCTCAATCCCCAGCACTAACAAGGAAGGAGGATTCATTCTAGGCTGGGGAAGAGGTCCTCTAGCTCCCACTCATGGGGCCCAGCCAAGCCATTTTTCAGGGCACCGCTGACCACTGGCTCACACGCCAAAGGACGGCAGGGGGTGGGGGATGACAGGGCGGGTCACACAGTGAGTCTTCAGTTAAGTTTGGCCATAATTCCAGCTTCTGCCTCCCTGCCTAATACTTGGCTTCCTCCCCCATGCTTGCATTCTTAGCAGACGTTCAGAGTCAGGGAGGGCTTGAAATAAGCCATTTGGGGGACAGGAGACAGCTCACCTGGCAGAACACACAGGACCCAGAGAAATGACAGAACCTTCCCCACATCACACAGATAAAGAGAAACAAGACGGTGATTCAGAAGCAGGCAGCCTGGTCCAGGAAGGTGACTCAGTGAGTAGAAGGCAGGATTTGTACATGCGAACTGCTAGGTTTGAAGCCTGCCTGACACAAATTATACTAGAACAGTGCTCTGACCTTCCATAAACTGAACTAAATAAATAAGGGCTGGGGAGATACGCTCATGCCTGAGGCTCTGAGGTCCCAGGTTCAATCCCCAGCACCACCATAAGCCAGAGCTGAGCAGTGTTCTGATGTATCTCTCATGCAAACAAACTAAAGTACTGTAAAAATAAATAATGCCCCTCCCCATATATATATATATGTGTGTGTATACTGATCAACTCTGGCTTATGATGGTGCAGGGGATTGAACATGGGACTTCAGAGCCTCAGGCTTGAAAGTCTCTTTGCATAACCATTATGCTATCTACCCCCACCCTAGTAAATCTTTAAAAATAAATAAATACATCTTCTACAAAAAACTCAACAAATCAGGCAGTCTGACTGCAGAATGCATGTTGGTAACCACATAGCCCATCCCAGCCCTGGGTCAGTGCATTGATCCATCCCCTGGGTGACCCTGGCATCCTCAATGGCATTGCTCCGGCAGTCGGCCAAGCTCTCACCAGCAGCCCAGCACAAAGCACCTCCTCCCTCATTTCAATGACTACTTCCTGAGTGCTGCTCTGGGCACCCTGCCAGGAACCGGGGAGGGACATAGCAGGGAACCTAGTGGACATGGCCACGTGCACCGAACAAGCCCGGCAGGCGGGGGAGGAAGGCGTGAGCCACATACGGAATGACTCCAGGTAGGCTTGGGGCCTGTCACACATGGCGAAAACAGGGTTCCTGGAGAGAGAACTGATGGAAGGGCTGGTGGGCTAGATTAGACGATGTGGAGGGCAAGACAATGTCCCTCCCCCCCCCCCCCCCAGAAAATGCTGCACCCTCCTTAGCACTCGGAGCCCAAAAAAAGGCAGGCGACAGGGTCAAGGAGACTAAGACTGCTAATGAGCTGATCTGAAGATAGAGATTAGCCTGGGTTATCCAGGTGGGCCCAGTAAGGTCACAACGGTCGTTCTAAATGGAATAGGGACGCTAGAAAGAGAGAAGGGGGGCCCGGTAGGGGTGCACCTGGTTGAGTACACATGTTACGAAACACAAGGCACTTCACGAGTGGTGAAGCAGGGTAGCAGGTGTCTCTCTTTCTGTCTCCCTCTCTGTCTTCCTCCTCTCAATTTCTGTCTGTCTCTATCCATAAATAAACAAAGATAATTTAAAGACAAAGTTTTAAATGAAATAAAAATAAAGAGAGCTAGAGAACCAGGAAGGTAGCACGTGCTACCTTGCCAGCTGTGCAGATGAAGGAATGAGCCAGGCAGCCAGGTACCAGGGTTAATCCACAACCAAACGATTCTCTTCTAAAACATCCAGAAAGAACCCAGCCCTGCAAGGCACTTCACTGCAGCCCATGAGACCCACTGTGGACTTCTGATTTCCAGGACTGTAATGTAAGACATTTCTATTATTTCAAGTCACTCGTGTGTTACAGCAGCAACAGGAAACTAACATTTGAAGCCCTGCAGGTGGAGGTGAGAGGGCACAGGCAGGACAGAGTTCTTTAAGCTAAGGGATCTGCACATGGTGGGGAACAGGGAGACTCCTGCCCCACTCTCACCCCCACCTCCTACTTCAAGAGTAACAAAAACCATTAGTGAACTTTATGCCACTTAAATGCCAGGCACCTAGAATGACTGGCACTGACCTCTGGGAAGTACATGCCCATCATCACAGGAGCCACGACAGTCCTCCACGTACCCACTCCCAGCTTCCTGTTTGTCAGGATTTCCTGACACTCTTGGCACCTAACGTCGCCTCCCACGCCCAGGTGCCAAAGAAGCTGGGGCAAGGTGCGTGGGGGCCGAGCTTCGCTGACTGGTTCAACTCAGAGGCACTTCCATTGCTTTTTAGCCTCACTGAAGACAAAGGGCAGAGAACAGCCTTGCCTCCGCATGCCCCCACCACCACCCTACCCCACCCCACCCCCAAGCACAGCTTGTTAAGACTTTCAAATGCCATGTCGATATCTGTTAGGTTGTGCAAAATAGCTGCAGGCAGGAATCAACTAGTTACACCAATCAAGAGACTATAGAATCTTTGGTGCAAAACTTCTGGCATTTGCTGGGACTTGATGGGAAAAAAAATGTGTGAGAACTGTCTCCACTCTGAGCAGATATGATGTGCTACGTTTGTTTTACTCGAACTGACTGATGAGCAGAGGGCTTTGTATGCAGGGTTTGCACGGAGGCAGAAACTGAATCCACACAGACAAGAGAGGAGAACTTTTGGTAGATGTGGCCAGATGAGCTCACTTTCCAGTGGGAGAGACGCTCGGCCCACAGACACACGAGGCCTAACACAGCTTGACAGACAGCTTTACCCCAGAGCAGGCCACCCCACGAGTCTTCACTGGTGACTATGGCTACGAGCACCCATGTTTCCATGTGGTCCTGAGAGTGATGCCAGACCCCCACAGAAGTTCTCAGTCACATGCACAGACTGGTCAGTAAATGTGTTGTGCTGGGGATCAGAGAGAGAAGGCAGGGAAGCAGGGCTGGGACGGGAGGCCAGAAAGACCAGCTGAGGTGAGACCCAGGTGGGGGTGGGGGATGCCTAGTGGCAGGCTGAGGACCTGCTCTGCTGGTGGGGGGAGTGAGGAGTTAGCCGTGGTCTGACCATGGAAGCAGTCCCAGTGAAGAGCATGCATTCAAGCCAGCACGGCTCCGTGGAGCCACTGAGGAAACAAGACATTTGGAAATCATGTTGGAAACCGTGACAGAGACAAGACACTGCTTTGGACTGTGCCCAGCAAGCCTGGAACCCCAGCCAAGGAGGTAGATCTGGCACAAAACAGGCACGGGGGGGGGGGTATATGAGAAGGCAAGAAAAGAAGAGAGAGAAGGAGAGAGGGAAACAGAAGGAGTGTGGGAAGGAAGAGGAGGAAGGTGTGGACTCCTGCGGATGTTTGTCTTCTTCCCTCCATGCTCACTCCTCCCTCTGTGACAGGGGACCGTGCCACCTGGCCAGCCCTGGGGTTGCCCCACTTTGCTTAAGCTGTGCCCTTGCTTGAACCTGTGCCTCCTGCAGCTACTGTTCATGGGCAGGGAGCCACCGTTGGTTCTTGCTGGGACCTCTGCCAGGTCCACAGTCATCTGTATCCTGTGCCCGGTAATTAGGGTTGGAGGAATCACGGCGCTGAGGACAGGCTCGTTTGGTAAACTTGAGAAAGTTCAGCTGCTTCTCTTGAACTTGGCCTCTTTGGGGTTCGCAGTAAGAAGTCAGTAGGGTAACCTCAGTGCTGTCTGCCAACAATGTCCTCAGGACAGACCCCCTCACTTATGTCACCATCTAGAAACTGGCCTCCATAGGCTCGGTGCCAGGCTGGCAGCACAGTCCAGAGCAAGGAGTGCTGAACTGAGGGTAAAGACCCGGGTTCAAGTCCGTCAGCTGCCAGTTGTGCCTCCTGGGGTAATTCCCTAACTTCTTTGAGTCTCGGTCTTTCCTTTTCAAGGAAGAGGGGTTCATGCCTGACAAGGTTCATCATAAGGCGTGGGGCTATCTAAGGGCTCCCAGAAGGTGTTTTCATTCTCCAAAGAGCAACAAGAGCTCCAGGGGCCATTCATGGACACAGCTTGGGCTCCAGGCCCTAAGGCTGCCCCAACTTGGTGATGGTTAGCATGGGGGGGGGAGAAGCATGGGTGTATCCCCCTCTCTGTGGTCTGGGTCCACTTAACTCCCCCTGAGGGGCTGTGGACCCTTTCTCAGAGCCTGGAAGGCCGAGGCTCCGTGGGCACAGAGCTGGCAGGCCTCCCCGGCACTGACAAGGGCCAGGGCCAGCGCACCACGGAGGCTATTTCCCATATGTCTCCTATTTAAAAGTCATAAATCAAGCTAACAAACCGTTAAATGAAATACGCTCTATCCTCCTACCTTGTTAAGTGCATCTCTGTAAGAACCTGGAAGGCCAGGGTAGAACTGAGCATTCTGGGACTCCTAGCATCTGTGAGGGGAGAGCCCACCAGCTCTGGTCTGCCCCTGCCTCCTGTCCTGCCCCACCTGCATTCACTCCCCAGGGGAGGGCATATCCGATGTCCAAACTGTGCAAACTCCCTATGATATGCCAGTCCTCTGGCTCAGGGCAGCACATGTCCATAATCCAGGCTGGGGAAAGGATAGGGGTGATTTGGGTAAGAGGCCAGGGTGAGCTAGGAAGGGGCATGGGGTCCAGGGAGGCACATCTCCTCAACCCTTTGGACTCTCCCTGGATGCTGGGTCAGAGGGCACTCAGCTTGCAGCAGAGGCTCCAGCTAAAGGTCCTTTCTTGCCTGAAGGGAGGTTCCTGCTGGGCCCCAGCTCTAGTCCTGGCTCTACTCCCTGCTTCTGGGTGACTCTGGGACACCTGGCCCCTCTCTGCACTCAACTCTGTCACTAAGAAAGTGGCGACACCTGCCTTTCAGAACTGCTGTGAGGCTCCAAAGTAAAAGCCAGCCAGCTTGGGGAGGGATGGAATAACCACACTATAGAGTGTTAGCCTTGAAGTGTGTGTGTGTGTGTGTGCGTGTGAAGAGAGCTGGGAGATGGTGCAGTGGCTAGCTCTCTGGATTTATAAGCATGAGGTCCAGAGTTCAATCCCAGCACTGCATGTCAGGGTGAATTTTTCTGGTTCTCTCTCTCATTAATAGTAAATAGATTTTGTTTAAGGGAGGAGGAGTTTCTACAGCCCCCAGATGCTGCATGAGTGGTGTGGCCCCTCAACTAACTCAAAACTTAATGCAACTTCAACCCATTAAAAGAAGTGAAAAAACATCCAGCCAAGCCTTGATCTCCCCTAACTTCAGTTTCTTTTTAAAAATGATGCTCTAGGGAGTCGGGCAGTAGCACAGCGGGTTAAGCGCATGTGGCGCAAAGCATAAGGACTGGAGGAAGGATCCCGGTTCGAGCCTGCAGAGGGGTCGCTTCACAGGTGGTAACGCAGGTCTGCAGGTGTCTGTCTTTCTCTCCCCCTCTCTGTCTTCCCCTCCTCTCTCCATTTCTCTCTGTCCTATCTAACAACGACAACATCAATAACAATAAAAACTACAGCAACAATGAAAAACAACAAGGACAACGAAAGAGAAAATAAATAAATTAAATAAAATAAATAAATAAATAAAAATGCCAACGCCAACGATTGCCACCTCAACATGCTTCACCTCAGACTGTGTCCAGAGACTTCACGTGTGGAATGACAACCCTTCAGCTTCATTACTCCAGTGAGACCTTTCCTTTTATAGTACACTCTAATTTCATCTCAGGTAGTTCACTCTCTAACAAAGTCCCATAACCTAGATATACACCAGTTTCTGTGAGAGAGAGCTTATGTTCACACGTACCCATAAACTACTGCAAAATATATACCTGAAAGCAGAAGTACACTAGAGTTTGCAGTGAGTACCTCCCTAACACTTCCTCTCCACTATTCCAAGCCTGGGATCCGTGATTGCTCAACAAATTGTTTGGCTTCATATGTTAACTCTCTTTTCAATCACCAGGTTCCAGATGCCACCAGGATGCTGGCCAGGCTTCCCTGGACTGAAGACCCCACCAATGTGTCCTGGAGCTCAGCTTCCCCAGAGACACACCTTACTAGGGAAAGATAGAGGCAGACTGGGAGTATGGACCGACCAGTCAACGCCCATGTTCAGCGGGGAAGCAATTACAGAAGCCAGACCTTCCACCTTCTGCAACCCACAATGACCCTGGGTCCATGCTTCCAGAGGGCTAGAGAATGGGAAAGCTATCAGGGGAGGGGGTGGGATATGGAGATTGGGTGGTGGGAATTGTGTGGAGTTGTACCCCTCCTACCTTATGTTTTTGTTCATTAATCCTTTCTTAAATAAAAAATTTAAAATAAAAAAAATACCCCACTTAAGTAATAAAAAAAACAAAAAAATAAAAATAAAAAATAAATAAATAAAAATGATGCTCTGGGGCTGGATGCTGCTGTGCCCAGTTAGAACACGCAGTACCATGCACAAGGAGCCATGTTCAAACTTCCCACTCCCTACTTACTGGGGGTGGGGGACACTTCACAAGTGAAGCAGGTCTGCAGGTATCTCTCTCTCTCTTCCTATCTCCCTCTTTCCTTTCAATTTCTCTCTGTCCTATCCAATAAAATAGAAAGAAAAGATTTAAAAAAGGAAAATGGTTGCTGGGAGCGGTGGATTCATAGTGCCAGCACCGAGCCCCAGCAATAATCTTGTTGGCAGTTAAAAAGAGAAAACCATGCTCTGTGTACCCCTGCTATGATAATAAGTTCACACGCAGTTGGCAGCATCGTGCTGGCTTGTCCTCACACCACGCTCAATGAAAGCTGCGTGGTGGCCTCTTTTCCACATGTCTAGAAAGAAAGTGACACATCATGGACTCCAGGGGGTCAGGTTTCAGTGGCCATGGGGAATCAGCTTAGAACCAGATGACAAGGGAGTCAGGCAGTAGTGCAGCGGGTTAAGCACACATGGCGCAAAGCGCAAAGACCGGCATGAGGATCCCGGTTCGAGCCCCCAGGACTCCCACCTGCAGGGGAGTCGCTTCACGGGCGGTGGAGCAGGTCTGCAGGTGTTTATCTTTCTCTCCCCTCTCCTGTCCTTTCCCTTCTCCCTCCATTTCTCTCTGTCCTATCCAACAATGACAACAGTAACAACAACAATAGTAACTACAACAATAAAACAAGGGCAACAAAAGGGAATAAATAAAATATTAAAAAAAAAAAAGATGACAAGCCTACCAAACAACATCTCATCTGTCCCTGAGCACATGGTCCTCAACCTAAGGAGTAAGGCCATGGGGAACACCTGGGGGGAGGAGGGTATTTGGTAGGGGAGGGAAAGTGGGGGAAGAATGGACGGAGCCCCCCGCACCTCCTGCTCTGCTCTGGCTCAGAGACCTTCGTCAGTTCCTTCATCCCTGTGTTCAGACTCCTTGTGGGATCATCAAAGGGCTATTTCAGTGAAAAATCAACACCCCACCCCACCGCATGCCTGCCCACCGTGTGTTCTAGGTGTTGCCACTGGTTCCAAGCCCAGTCTCTACATGGTTCCAGGCCCAGTCTCTACAGACCCAGCTATAGAGAAAGAAGCCGAGAGTTCAGGCCTCTGCCTGCTTAATTCAAATGCTATTCTCAGAAGCACAGAGGCCATTAGGCTGTTTGGGGGATGCCCTTCCCCCAGCTCCCCACCCCCAGAAACTCCAGCCTCTCCCAGGTGTAGAGATGCGACAGTGTGGACTCACCAGGCACCATCCCTGTCAGCGTCGGTGCTGAGTAGCTGCCCTGTCCGGCAGGGGGGACGTGTGGAGGGTACCCAGGAAGGGTTGTGCTCGCCAAGTCACGGCCTGAGGAATCAAAGCAACAAATCACAGGGTGAGCATCTCTGAAGCTGCTCCCAGGACGCTTTGGCACACTTAACACATATGGGTGCTGAACACCAGCCTGCCCTCAGCTCCAGCCTGGGGCATGTGAGAGCATGGACACACACACACACACACACACACACACACACAGGCAGTGGCTCCACTCAGCAGGAAGGGGCATTGCTCTGCCATGTTCCTAGGAGGGCAGGACTTAGACTTGTCCACTTCAGCTTCCACAGAGTTTCCTGCACACATGTGCTCCCTCTGCACCTGCTGGATCAGCTCGGACACCCTCCTTCCTCCTCCTCCTTGATGCCCTCCCACCCACCATGTAGGCAGCTGTATGTCAGTCTCAGACCCCTGTACCCAGTTCTTACTCAATTCTTCTGAAGGTGCAGAGAGGCCCTTGGATACCAGATCTGGAACTAAGGTCTCAACCTCAGGGGCAGACATACCAGTGAGTGTGTGTTCAAGCTTCTGCAGGCATAACCCTGGCAGGAGGCTGCCTGGTGCCTGTGGAGTCTGGATGGACAAGAGGCTCCTGAGAAGGAAAGGTACTTCTCCAAGGACGCTGGGATTTTAGCAAAGATTGGGCTGGGATCCAAAGCTCCTACCTCCTGGAGTTGGGTTCCTATGTGGGGGGGCAGAGTATGGCTCTTTCCCCCCTACAGTTGCTGCCATTTATTGCACATGCTTTAAGACCTTGATTCTTATAGCAAGGGGACAGAAAATCAGTGTTCCACCAAAACACTCAATTCAAGAAGCCAGATTAAAAAAAAAAAAAAAAGCGGCAAAATGAACCTAGAAGGAAGAGGAAAGAAATGACCGAGAAAAGCAGAAAATAATACATTGGGAAGCAGAAAAGCAGACACAAAGATAAATACAGTCAAAAACTGTTATTTGAAAAGAGCTGTGGGTAAAAGAGCCTAGGGTGAGAGTCAAAACAGAAGCTAGGATAGCAAGGCAGAGAATGAGCGGCAAATCAAGGACATGTAGAAGAGATACTTTGGGACTGGAGAAACAGCACAATGGTTCTGTAACAAAGACTCTCATGCCTGAGGTTCTGAGGTCCCAGGTTCGATACCCAGCAACACCATCAGCCAAAGCTGAGCAGTGCTCTGGTCTCCTTCTTTGTATCTCTCTCTTTCTCTCTCTGTCATTAAAATAAATAAAATATTTTTAAGAAAGAGATACTTTTAAAATAAGAAAATGCACAGATTCCCTATAGTATTCCTACACTAATAAATATAGACTCTCAATAAAAGATAGTGTTCTAGAAAATATGAATTATTAAAATTAACTTAAGAAGGGAGTCGGGCGGTGGCGTAGCGGGTTAAGCGCACGTGGCGCAAAGCGCAAGGACCAGCATAAGGATCCCAGTTCGAGCCCCCGGCTCCCCACCTGCAGGGGAGTCCCTTCACGGGTGGTGAAGCAGGTCTGCAGGTGTCTGTCTTTCTCTTCCCCTCTCTGTCTTTCCCTCCTCTCTCCATTTCTCTCTGTCCTATCCAACAATGACTACAATAATAAAACAGCAAGGGCAACAAAAGGGAATCAATAAATTAATTAAATTAATAAATATTTAAAAAATAAGAATAAGTGACTTAAGAAAAGGTAGAAATGCATTGACGATCTGTATTAACATTTGGAGCCCACTGATTAAAATTCCATCCGACTAGTAATTTGAAGTCCTAAGTGCTTTAGACTGAAGGAACATATACTCAGAGCTATGGTCTATGCAACAAAAAGTTTGAGATAATCGATCCATTTTTCCCCTCTCTTACAAACTGAATAGTAATTTGTGAAGCTATAAGTTAATCTGAGTGTATATTAATACCATTCCCACCACCAAAAGTTTGTGTCAAATTGTTAATTCATTTCTAATAATGACTTGCTCTTTGAAATGTTAAATCCCCTAAAAGCTTAGACCAGGGAGAACAAAAGCAACTGGTGGTGTTCCTTTATAAGACACAGCTATAAGTAAATAGCATAAAGGACATAGATTATGGCAAGGTCTTGCGTGCTACAGCAAATCCTAACAATGGGATTTTCAAAGTTAACCCAGTTGCCAAATGATTTAGTTATAGCTATAACTATCTACTGCTTTCTTAAACTTTAAGACAGCAGGAACCTTCCCTTTCTCTATAAAGTCCATATTTCTCTTATTCCTGAAACCTCTAGGGCAAGGCTCACTTTCCTGCATGCTTCTCTCAATTCATACCAACTGACACTGCATCTGCTGATCCCAACCCAATCAATGCAACCAGTACCACCTCGGCATGTTTCACTTCGGACTGTGTCCAGAGACGTCAGGCATGGAATGTGAACCCACCAGCTTCATCACTCTGGTGAGACCTTTCCTAGCTTATAGGACTCCTTAAATTCATTTCAGGTGGCATACTTCTAAACAAACCTCAACACCTAGATATAGACCAGGGTCCATGAGATGGGGCATAAGTACATATATTCAGGAGTTGGGGAAAAACATATACCTTAAAGCAAAAGCACACAGTAGTTTGTAGTGAGTCAATAAATGAAGCAAGCAAGCAGAAAGACCTAAAAATATACCATAAAGTATCTAATAAAATAGTTTATACTTAGACCTAGATACCCTCCTCAACTACCTCGTATTACACGTCCCTCACTCTAAAAGCTGAATAAGGGCAAGAGACTGGCAGACTTTAATGATGACTCTTTAATCACTACCAGGCCACCCCATCACCTGGGGTCCTAGTTGGGGAGTCCTGGGATTTCCACACAGACATGATGGGCCAGGACCTCTAACCAATCCCTCTCACCACTGTCACTGGTCATCTCCATCAGGAACAAAATAATGGACCCCTCTGTGGGCCCCTATGGAACCTAGCCCTCAACGTGGATCAACAAAGATAGGGAATGTTCCATCCCCAAAGGGAGGTTGGATAACATACTCTGCCTATCACCTGAGGATGATGGGTCTTGAAATTGGTGCAGCCTGAAATGTTCCTAGACGTGACCACAGAATGCGATCTCAGACCTACAGGGATGCAGAGGTTATACAGGCTCCTGTGCTGACTATGGGCCCCAGATCAGATTGATGGGGTTTACAGTTAACAATATTTATATACTTTTCCCATATTTTGGAGCTACTCTCTTCCCTGATCCAGCTTTCTGGTCCTTTTTCCAACTGTGACACCATCCCCCCAGACAATAGCTTAGGTCACCTGCATATTGGATGTCAGGTGCAGGCAAAAACTAGTAGAGTCATGGGCCCCTTGGAATATACCTAAAATAGACCTACTAGCTTTTTCCAAAATGGAGACCCCAAATCTCCATCCATAATATTCTTGCCTTTAAGTTCATGACTAGTCAACAATTTGTTCTGCTTTCTATCTTTTAAAAAATATTTTATTTATCTTCCCTTTTTTTGCCATTGTTTTTATCATTGTTGTGGTTATTCTTATTATTATTGATGTTGTTGCTGGATATTATAGAGAGAAATGGAGAAAGGAGGGGAAGACAGAGATGGGGAGAGAAAGACAGACACCTGCAAACCTGCTTCACTGCTTGTGAAGCAACATCCCTGCAGGTGGGGGACCCGGGGCTGGAACCAGGATCCTTATGCTGGATCTCAAGTTCTGCGCCATGTGTGCTTAACCTGTTGTGCTATAGCCCTACCCCCTCTGCTTTCTATCTTAACTCATTTTCAGCCACCAGGTTCCAGATGTTACCATGATGGCAACCTCACTTCCCTGGGCAGAGAACCCCACCAATGTGCCCTGTAGCCCCACTTCCTCAGATCCCTCCCTCACTAGGGAAAGAGAGAGACAGGCTGGGACTATGGATCGACATGCCAACGCCCACGTTCAGCGGGGAAGCAATTACAGAACCAGACCTTTCAACTTCTGCATCCCACAATGACCCTGGGTCCATACTCCCAGAGAGTTAAAGAATAGGAAAGCTATCAGGGGAGGGGAGGGGATATGGAGATCTGGTAGCAGGAATTGTATAGAATTGTACCCCTCTTATCCTAGGGTCTTGTCAGTGTTTCCATTTTATAAATAAACACATAAAAAAAGAGGCAGAAAATACGAACAGTCCAATAATCTTAGAAAATATATGTCAAAAAATTAATAAAGTCACATCTGTTTAGTTATTCTTTTTTGTTACTAGGGTCATCACTGGGGCTTGCTTGGTATATGCACTACAACTCTACTACTCCTGGGAGTCATTTTCCCCCCTTTACCTGTGACAGAGGGAGAGAAATACAGAAAGAAGGAGAGATATTGGCAGCAGTGCCCCATCACTTGTGAGCTGTCCCCCTCTGCAGGTGGGGACCAAGGACTTGAACCAGGTCACCACCCATCCTCCCACCCCATTTGTCTTTTTAAGGCAAGTTTCTTTTGTTGTTGTTTACTTATTTATTTATTTATTTATTATTACTTGCCGGGATAGCCTGAGGGTACTTCTTCCCGAGCTAGTGCTCTCTGGGTTGGAGAGAACTCAACTGGAGCTGATCTAGGCTGCTGTGTGGGAGAGGGATCAGGAACTCGTGCTGCACCAACTTCCGCAGGAGATACACTCTGGAACTCTCGGAGCCGGAAAGCAATTTCCAAGTGTCTTTAATCAGAAGAGCAGCTGTTTTTATACTCTCCAAGTAGGGTGGAAACAGGATGTGATATAGAGAGGGTGGAGAGAAAAGTGACTTGTGAAAATCAGGGTGTGACAAAGAAGGGATCAGGGTGTGACAAGGAGGGGGTGGAGCAGGCGAGAATCCTATCACTGAACCACCAATGCCCTGGAGTGCTTTATGTAAAAGTGATTTATGTAAATAAACCAAAGCTTTGGATCAGTAAATCCCTATATAGGCATATGGTTAAGCAGAAGCCAGGGGGAGGTGGCAACTACCCAACATCTACTTGGGGTAAGTTCTTTAAAATCTTCAAGCGACACATACTTGTATCATTAAACTGTTCTAGGGTATTTGAAAACTAAGAAAATCTTCCTGATTCATTTTGTTAAGCTAGATCAATCCTGACATAAAGATTTAACAGGTGCACAGTGATACAATGAAAGAATCATCTCATGATTTATTCACATAAAGGCAAGATATCACCCATCTTACTGATCAGGCGATATCAGAACAAATAATACAATAAAATTGCTATACTTAATTATTACAGAACTACTTAGTTATGACTACTATGATCAACTATGTACAGGTGATTTAATTTAAAAGTTCTGATTGGAAAATCAAATTAATGTATCAAAGGAGGAAAAAAAAACCACACATGATTATATCAAAGCTGTGGAAAAGGCACTGCCTAAAATTCAATACTGATTCCTTGCAATACCTCTCAGTAAACAAGAATTGCAGTACACTTCTTTGATCTGATATTGATCTTAAATCTAGAGTCAACATGATACTTAATTGGTAAAATACTTGCAGCGTTCTTAGTTAAGCCAAGAACACGTCAAGGAAACCTGTCCTTGATGTTATCACTGAAAACTGTTCTGTAATTTTTAGCCAGTACAAAAGTGGGATCAACAAGGGGGGCTGGTAGACAATGTTATCATTAGCTGCATATATCTTAAGGTTAGAAAAGCAGCTCTTCCACTAGAAGTGATGAGAAACTTTGGAGGTGCAGATTGGTAATAGAGGCCTAGAATCAACGTTCCCAGATTTAGTAATTCCCTGTTGTCTATAAGCCCTTCTAAATCTGTGTCCCCCACCCACAACCTTTCAGCCTCATCAGTTTCTGCTTCCTCAGACCAGTTCCCAAACCTACTCCATACGTTCCTGTCTTTGTGTCTAGTACATTCTCCTTCCAATTTACCCTTCTCCCATCCCTCCAGATAGTCATAGAAATAATAGTCAGCCCATGTCTGCGACCTTGGGAGAACTACTGCAGTTTCCACTGAAGGGACTGGGGGTACAGAACCCTGACAGTGGGAACAGTGTGGGATTATAGTCCTGTTATCCCATAGTTTTGTTAATCAATAATAAATCACTGATAAAATCATTTTTAAAAATTCTCATCTCCAAATGCTACCTAAAAACCATATAGTTACTTTTGTGGAAAAATGAAGAGATGAAAGAAGGAAAGAAGGAAGGAAGGAAAGAAGGAAGGAAGGAAGGGAGGAAGGAAGGAAGGAAGGGAAGAAGGAAGGAAGGAAAGAAGGAAAAAGGAACCCTTTGTATTCCTTTCTACTGGAGGCAGAATGTGCATCTCTGCCGATTCAATTTGGGTTGAGCCATGTGCCCTGAGATGTTAGCAGCTTGCTACATGTTTGTGTGACTAGATAGCTTGATGATGTGGAACCATATTCAAATCCAGGCACTCTGGCCCCCGATTCCTTTGAATTCCTGCAACACTCTGGGAACTTGTCCTTCTCCCTGTGAACAGGAGCCCCCCACCCCCACCCCAGAGCAATAGCTGCTCAGATGCTTCCACCACTGCACTGGCCCAGCGCATAGTCGGTGCCCAGGAAGTGTGTGTACACCAAGATGAGATGAAGCAAATGCCATTGACTCTACCATCTGAAACCAACTGTGCTTCCTGTCTCGCCCAACAGCTTGGAAAGTCCTTCCCCTTGAACCCTTCAAGGTAACTGAGCCCGATCGACGTAGGCACATTTTTGCTTGGATGCAACTTTTTCTCGTTCGTGCAGTCCCTTTCTAGGTAGACTGGCTTTATGTCCACTAATGGGGGGAAATGTGAATCCAATTAACTTCAAATTTAGCTCATAATGAACTTCTCTCATTTTGCTACCCAGCTCTGTTCTCATCGTGTGGCAGTAATTAACCACTGGGGGTTGTCACTCCCAGACACATGACATGGACATCCTCCCAGCCCCTCGCTTCAAACCCTTACAGAATTCATTACCCTGACAGTGTGCAAACCCTTCACTCCGAATACCAAGGGGCACCAACCAGACTCCCCCTCTACCTAACTGTGATTGAGAGAAAGAAGAGAGTGAGTCAGAGAATAGCCAGGAATGGCGAACAGGGTGGGGGTGGGGTGGTGGGTATAGGCAGGATGCTGGCAAGGATGCAAGGGCCAGAGAGGGCCTGCCAGGCCAGACAGCCCTGGGGTGAAGGTTCTTCCCAGAGGAGGAGGGTCTCCACACAGGAAGCCCAGCCTAGAAGGGAATATGGAGGCACTGGCTGGGGAAGGCAAAGTCTTACAAACTGTCGACTGAAGCCAATGGGGACACCACAGACAGGGACAACAACGATGTGTAGGATTAATTTAGGGTGGCACTCATCTCTTCTCAGATCTCAGTTTTCCTACCTGAACAATGAAACTGTGAGGTCAGATGCCGCCGAGAGTTGTTTGTTTGTTTTGCTTTGTTTGTTTGTTTTCTGTCCTAACAGCAGCATCATTTTGTCCCTTTGTTTAGGAAATCAGGATGGTGCTTGATGGTACCAGTTGCTGGAGAACAGGCGTGACAGTGCCTGCTTGCCTCTCCTCAGCACTCCTGCACACATCAGATTCCCCTGGTGCCTCCAACTTAAATCTTAGTGGGTCGGAAAGATAGCTCACCCAGTAGGCCCTGGGTCCCAGCTGGACACTGGAGCTGCTAGGGCATCTGGAGAAAGAACTTGTGCTGTGGTGTCTCTCCCTTTCTCCCTCTCTCCAGTCTCCCTCAGTCTGAATGGGGAAAAAATGGTTGGGAGAAGTGAAACTGTGGTTCCATGAGACCCTGACTCCATAAATAAATAAATAAATAAATAAATAAATAAATAAATAAAGTAAATGGAGAGACCTATGGGGTGACTTTAAAAGAAATAATATACACATTATTGGCTTACCAGAGGAAGAAAGAGAGGGAGGGGAAGAAAGTATTCTTCAGGACATAATAGCTGAGAACTTCTCTAGTCTAGACAACATAAAAGACATAAAGGTTCAAGAAGCCCAAATGGTTCCAAACAGAATTAACCCAGACTTAAAGACACCAAGATACATCATATTTAGAATGGAAAGGAATAAGGATGAAGAAAGGACCCTGGGAGTCGGGCAGTTAAGTGCATGTGACACAAAACACAAGGACTGGTGTAAGGATCCTAGTTCAAGCCCCCAGCTCCCCACTTGCAGGGGGTTTGCATCACAAATGATGAAAAGCAGGTCTGCAGGTGTCTATCTTTCTCTCCCCCTCTCTGTCTTCCCCTCATCTCTCTATATCTCTCTGTCCTATCCAACAATGACTACAACAATAAAACAACTAGGACAACAAAAGGGAATAAGTAAATAAATATTTAATGAAAAAAAAAAAGATCCTAAAGGCTGCAAGAGAAAAACAAAGAGTCACCTACAGAGGAAAACCCATAAGATTGACAGCAGACTTCTCCACACAAACACTATAGGCCAGAAGAGAATGGCAAGATATCTATCAAGTACTCAGTGAGAAAGACTTTCAACCAAGACTACTGTATCCTGCTAGACGGTCATTCAGACTAGATGGAGGTATAAAAACCTTCTCAGACCCCCACCAATGTGTCCTGGAGCTCAGCTTCCCCAGAGGCACACCTTACTAGGGAAAGAGAGAGGCAGACTGGGAGTATGGACCGACCAGTCAACGCCCATGTTCAGCGGGGAAGCAATTACAGAAGCCAGACCTTCCACCTTCTGCAACCCTCAACGACCCTGGGTCCATGCTCCCAGAGGGTTAGAGAATGGGAAAGCTATCATGGGAGGGGGTGGGTTATGGGGATTGGGTGGTGGGAATTGTGTGGAGTTGTACCCCTCCTACCTTATGTTTTTGTTCATTAATCCTTTCTTAATAAAAAATTTAAAAAAAAAACCTTCTCAGACAAGCAACAATTTAAAGAATCAACTATCACCAAGTCAGCCCTGAAAGAAGTTCTGAAAGCTCTCCTATAAACAGTCAGACCACCAACCACCATAAATAGGCCATCTATCAGAACACTCTAAAAATCTACAAGAATGGCATTAAAAAATCTTTAATATATGATATTAATAAATGCCAATGGCCTGAATTCACCTATTAAAAGGCACAGAGTCGGAAGATGGATCAGAAAATACAACCCAACAATATGCTGTCTACAGGAAGACCACCTAACTCATCAAGACAAACACAGACTCAAAGTGAAAGGATGAAAAACTATCACACAAGACAATGGCCCACTAAAAAGGGCAGGAACAGCTATTCTCATATCTGACATGATAGACTTTAAAATAAATAAAACTAAAAAAGATAGGGATGGACATTACTTAATGCTTAGTGGATCAGTCAATCAAGAGGACTTAATAATTATTAACATCCATGCACCCAGTGAGAAGCCATCTAAATACATCAAACATCTACTGAAAGAGCTACAGCAATATGTTAACAGCAACACCGTCATAGTAGGGGACTTCGACACCCCAATCTCTCAACTTAACAGATCATGCAGGCAGAAAAAAATCAATTAAGACAAGAGGGAGCTAAATAAGGAGACAGATAAACTAGAACTATTGGACATTTTCATCAGAGTCATTTATACCAAGGAACTAGAATATTCATTCTATTCAAGACCACATGGGTCATTCTCAAGGATAGACCATATGTTAGGCCACAAAGACAGCATCAGCAAATTCAAGAGCATTGAAATCATCCCAAGCATCTTCTCAGACCACAGTGGAATTAAACTAACACTCAACAATCAACAAAAGATTAGTAATTTTCCCAAAATGTGGAAGCTCAACAATATACTACTTAACAACTACTTCGTCAAAGAGGAAATAAAGAAAGAAATCAAAATGTTTCGAGGGTTCAATGAAAATGAAGACACAAGCTATCAAAATATTTAGGACACAGCTAAGACAGTGATGAAAGGGAAGTTCATAGCTATACAAGCACACATTAGGAAACAAGAAAAAGCACAAATAAACAGCCTGATTTCACATCTTAAAGACCTAGAAGAAGAACAACAAAGGAACCCTAAAGCAACCAGAAGGACAGAAATCACTAAAGTTAGGGCAGAATAAATAATATAGAAACTAAGAAAACCTTACAAAAGATCAACAAAAGTAAATGTTGGTTTTTTAAGAGAGTGAACAAAATCGACAAATCTTTAGTCAGATTCACAAAACAAAAAAGGGAGTAGAGCCAAATAAATTGGATCATAAATGAAAGAAGAGATATCACAACAGACACCGCAAAAATTCAACATATCATGCGAGGCTTCTATGAACAACTATATGCCAGCAAGCTAGAGAACCTGGAAGAAATGGGCAATTTCCTAGATACCTATGAACTTCCAAAATTAAATAAAGAGGAACTAGATAATACGAACAGACCCATCACAGCCAAGGAAATTGAAACAGTTATCAAAAACCTTCCCAAGGATAAAAGTCCTGGACCAGATGGTTTTACAAATGAATTCTACAAAACCTTCAAGGAAGAGTTAATACCTCTACTTTTAAAAGTCTTCTAGAAAACTGAAGACACTGGAATTATGCTTTCTAGCTTCTATGAAGCCAACATCCCTCTGATACTAAAAGCAGACAGGGACACAACCAAAAAAGAAAACTACAGACCAATATCTCTGATGAACATAGATGCTAAAATATTGAACAAAATTCTAGCCAACTGGGTATAGCAATATATTAACGAGATTGTTCATCATGACCAAGTGTGGTTTATCCCAGGGATGCAAGGTTGGTTTAATATAAGTAAATCAATCAACATGATCCACCACATCAACAAAAGCAAGACCAAAAACCACATGGTCATAGTAATAGATGCAGAGAAAGCCTTTGACAAAATACAACATCTCTTTATGATCAAAACACTACAAAAAATGGGAATAGATGAAAAATTCCTAAAGATAGTGGAGTCTATATATGGCAAATCTACAGCAACATCATACTCAGTGGTGAAAAACTGGAAGCATTTCCCCTCAGATCAGGTACTAGACAGGGCTGCCCACTATCACCATTATTATTCAATATAGTGTTGGAAGTTCTTGCCATAGCAATCAGGCAGGAACAAGGAATTAAAGGCATACAGATTGGAAGAGAAGAAGTCAAACTCTCCCTACTTGCAGATGACATGATAGTATACATGGAAAAACCTAAGGAATCCAGCAAGAAGCTTTTGGAAATCATCAGGAAATACAGTAAGGTGTCAGGCTACAAAATTAACATTCAAAAGTCAGTAGCATTCCTATATGCAAACACTAAGTTAGAAGAAGTTGGAATCCATAAATTAGTTCCTTTTACTATAGCAACAAAAACAATAAAATATCTAGGAGTAAACCTAATCAAAGAAGTGAAAAACTTGTATACTGAAAATTATGAGTCACTACTCAAGGAAATTGAAAAAGACACAAAGAAGTGGAAAAACATTCCATGTTCATAGGTTGGAAGAATTAACATCATCAAAATGAATATACTACCCAGAGCCATATACAAATTTAATGCTATCCGCATCAAGATCCCAAGCACATATTTTAGGAGAATAGAACAAATGCTACAAATGTTTATCTGGAACCAGAAAAGACCTAGAATTTCCAAAACAATCTTGAGAAGAAAGAACAGAACTGGAGGTATCACACGCCCAGATCTCGAACTGTATTATAGGGCCACTGTCATCAAAACTGCTTGGTACTGGAACATGAATAGACACACTGACCAGTGTAATAGAATTGAGAGCCCATAAGTAACGCTCCACACCTATGGACATCTAATCTTTGACAAAGGTGCTCAGACTATTAAATAGGGAAAGCAGAGTCTCTTCAACAAATGGTGTTGCAAAAAGTGGGTTGAAACATACAGAGGAATGAAACTGAACCACTATATTTCACCAAATACAAAAGTAAACTCCATGTGGATCAAGGACTTGGATGTTAGAACAGAAACTATCACTTAGAGGAAAATATTGACAGAACTCTTTTCTGCATAAATTTTAAAGACACTTCAATGAAACAAACCCAATTACAAAGACTAAGGCAAGCATAAACCTATGGGACTACATCAAATTTAAAAGCTTCTTCACAGCAAAAGAAACCACAACCCAAACCAAGTAACCCCTCACAGAATGGGAAAAGATCTTTACATGCCGTACATCAGACAAGAGGCTAATAACCAAAATATATAAAGAGCTTGCCAAACTCAACAAGAAGACAACAAATAACCCCATCCAAAAATGGGGAGAGGACATGGACAGAATATTCACCACAGAAGAGATCCAAAAGGCAGAGAAACACATGAAAAAATGCTTCAAGTTTCTGATTGTCAGAGAAATGCAAATAAAGACAACAATGAGTTATCACTTCACTCCTGTGAAAATGTCATACATCAGAAAAGGTAACAGCAGCAAATGCTGGAGAGGGTGTGGGGTCAAAGGAACCCTCCTACACTGTTGGTGGAAATGTAAATTGATCCAACCTCTGTGGGCAACACTCTGGAGAAGTCTCAGAAAGGTAGAAATGGACCTACCCTATGACCCTGCAATTCCTCTCCTGGGGATATATCCTAAGGAACCCAACACATCCATCCAAAAAGATCTGTGTGCACCTGTGTTCTTAGCAGCACACTTTGTAATAGCCAGAACCTGGAAGCAACCCAGGTGTCCAACAACAGATGAGTGGCTGAGCAAGTTGTGGTATATATACACAATGGAATACTACTCAGCTATAAAAAATGGTGACTTCACCATTTTCAGCCGATCTTGGATGAACCTTGAAAAATTCACGTTAAGTGAAATAAGTCAGAAAGAGAAGGATGAATATGAGATGATCTCACTCTCAGGCAGACGTTGAAAAACAAGATCAGAAGAGAAAACACAAGTAGAACTTTGTTGGGTAGTTGCCATCTCCCCCTGGCTTCTTATGCCTATATAGGGATTTACTGATCCAAAGGTTTGGTCTATTTACATAAATCACTTTTACATAAAGCACTCCAGGGCATTGGTGGTTCAGTTATAGGATTCTCGCCTGTTCCGCCCCCTCCTTGTCACACTCTGATTTTCACCAGTCACTTTTCTCTCCACCCTCTCTATATCACATCCTGTTTCCACCCTACTTGGAGAGTATAAAAACAGCTGCTCTTCTGATTAAAGACACTTGGAAATTGCTTTCCGGCTCCGAGAGTTCCAGAGTGTATCTCCTGCGGAAGTTGGTGCAGCACGCGTTCCTGATCCCTCTCCCACACAGCAGCCTAGATCAGCTCCAGTTGAGTTCTCTCCAACCCAGAGAGCACCGGCTCGGGAAGAAGTACCCTCAGGCTATCCCGGCATCTGGCGCCCGGAACAGGGACCCGTAAGCAGCAGATTTACAAGAAGACATCTTAGATAAGTACACACCTTTTGGGTATCTGCAATATTGTGTTAAGGCACTGTGATTTTTTTTTCTTTTTTATTGTTTTCCGGAGATCTTTCCACCATGGAAAATCTTTTCCAAATCCTGCATTCTTTTTCCAGTATACAATTTTTATATATCTGGGACATTTTTCTCGGGGCTTCACCTTATATCCTGTTGATCATCATAGCAGCTTTTAAGGGATATATAGGGCAACCTCTCAAAAGGCTTAAGAAACTAGAGGCTGAGGTCCAAGAGATAAAGGAAGTAATCATAGAACTTAACCAGCACCTTAAAAACAAGAAGAAGCAAAGGCCTGTCGTGATCTTGACCCACCCTAATTCCTCTGCATCTTGCCCTGAGGCCCCTATTTTGGCATCTTGCCCTGAGGCCCCTATTTTGGCAGACACGTGTCCGAATTCTCCTTTGGACTCCACAGCCACTTCTTCGGCCACCCCCACTTTGGCAGAAACGTGTCCAGAACCTCCTGCTGCCTCCACGGCTGCTTCTTCACCCCACCCTGTTTTGATAGACACATGTCCGAATTCTCCTGTAGCCTCCAAAACCACTTCTTCGGCCACTTGTCCAGAAGCTTCCACTTCAGTGACTCCTCCTATCGCTACACACTTATCAGAGGAAGTCCACACATTTCCAGTCAATGTTGCCCCCAATAGACAAAAACCTCAGGCCTGGTATCCATATTCCGCCACAGACCTGAAGGAACTACACCAGGCTATCAAAGATGACGGTGTTCATGCCCCATGGACCAGGTCCATTTTACAAGGCCTGCTTCAGAACCTTAATACCCCTCAAGATTGGAGAGATGTGACTCGTGCTACGCTCCCAGGCCCCCTCTTCCTGCAATGGGAGGCATTCTTTCGCGATGAATGTTAAAACAATCGCGGAAAAATATTCAAAATCAGCCAGAGGGTAATTTTGATGCATTGTTTGGAACAGGCCAATTAGAAACAGGGATTCAACAGGCGGAAGCCAAGTTTCCAGCGGGGTATTTTGATCAAGTACGCCTGTGTGCATTAAAAGCATGGGAGCGATTAACACCACCCATGGGAGTAGCCTCAGCCCCCATTCTCTCCCTGCAACAAGAACCTGATGAATCCCTCGCTAAATTCATTGCCAGGGTCCAGTCGAGTTTGGAAAGGAAGATTTATAATCCTGACGCTCGTTTTCTCCTACTGCGATCCATAGTCTGGGATGGAATGCTTCCGCATTTTCGACAGGCCTGTATCACTCTTAAAAATGAACACCCAGATACTTGGATTCTAGCTACACAGGATCTCAGATCAAGCTCTTTTCAAGGACCTATGTTACAGGCCTATGCAGCTACCTTACATAAGCAAAAAGGAGCTTGCTTTCAGTGCGGTCGCCAAGGGCATTGGCGTAACCAATGTCCAGAAAATAGACCGCGACCCCGCCTCCAGTCAGGGCGACCCCACCTCCAGTCAGGGCGACCCCACCTCCAATCAGGGCAACCCCGCCTCCAATCAGGGCAACCCCGCCTCCAGACAGGGAATCAGAGACCACGAATGCCTTGTCCCAGATGCCAGAAAGGATTTCACTGGAGGAGAGATTGTTGGTCAAGGTTCCATAGGAACGGCACGCCTCTGCCAAATGTAAACAGGGATTTAAACTAGGTATGGGGCTTCCCTTAGCCCCGCCCCCAAGAGGGAAGGAAGCAGGTCGCCCGCTTGGTGCTGTGCCCTTCTTCCACAAACAGAAGCCCAGCTTGGGACCCAATCCATCGCTATACCCACCACGCCAAGTAACAATAACAGAGGGTGAGCAGAAGGAGGAACCCGTGGTATGTGGGAACTTCCAGCATAGAAATAACCGGCTGGAGCAAGAGAACAGCTTGAATTCAGAGCCTGAGATTTTATGGACCACCCCTGTTTTAGAAAGGGGTCACCCAACTATGACAGTAAAGATTGGTAATATTCCTTTTAAGTGTTTGATTGACACGGGAGCAGATAAGACAATATTAAGACAAGCAGAGGTTCCCCAGAGTTGGGAACTCCTCCCAGGACCACGCTTACATGGTGTTGGAGGATTGACTCAGGCATTCCGCACACGAGATTCCCTTGTGTGGGAAGATCCAGAAGGGACTACCGGACGCTTTCAGCCTTTAATAGCTGATATAAGCACCAATTTATTGGGAAGAGACTTGCTGGAATCTTTAGATGTAGTGATATCCTCAGACACCTCTGCAGGACACCACACTCACTCCTGTGAGAGTGCTAGACCCAACCAGCACCCCCAATACTAACTGCCACTGTTCGTAACAGAACTCCCCGCTTAGATTGGCTTTCTAATGAGCCTGTCTGGGTGGAACAGTGGCCTTTGCCTAGGGAGAAGCTAGAAATTTTTAAAAAACTCGTCCAAGAGCAGTTATCGTTGGGACACATTCGTCATTCTCGGAGCCCATGGAATACTCCAGTCTTTGTAATTAAAAAGCGCTCAGGAAAATGGCGCCTCCTCCAAGATCTTCGTGCAGTTAATAAAACCATGCAGGTTTGGGGCTCCCCCCAAAGGGGTTTGCCTCTTGCTTCCGCAATTCCCACAGGAATTCCAATCATAGCTATTGATATACAGGATTGTTTTTTCTCTATTCCCTTACACCCACAAGATTGTAAACGTTTTGCTTTCTCTGTTCCTTCTATTAATAATGCCAGCCCTGCCGATAGATTTGAATGGGTGGTACTGCCCCAGGGCATGGCTAATAGTCCTACTATTTGTCAAGAGGTTGTTAAATCTGCCCTTTTTCCATATATTCATAAGGGCCTTAAGGTTTTTCATTATATGGATGACGTGTTAATATGGGGAGAATTAGATACAGATCTCTCCGCCCTACGTGATTTTCTAATCCCTGCCTTAAAGAGAAGTGGACTTAATGTAGCTCCTGAGAAGATACAGCTAATCCCTCCAATATCTTTCTTAGGCTCAGAGATTTCCCTAACGCAGATTCGTCCTTTAAAACCTTGTGTTACTTTTCCTTCTAATCTCACTCTTGCTTCTTTACAAAGTTTTCTTGGAAATTTGAATTGGCTTAGGCAGTATCTTTATCTGCCTACGAGCTGCCTGCAACCACTGTTCGATCTGTTAAAAGGAAACAAACAGCCCTCCTCAAAGCATATGTTAACCCCCGAAGCATCCTTGGCTCTGGAAAAAGTTAACCAGGCTCTCCAGGACATGCACCTCATTCGATTCTCCCCCTCCTCTCCAGTAAATCTTCTAATCTTTAACTCCACCCCCACGGTAGTGGGGGCATTGTGGCAGAAACATGGCGTTCTCAAATGGCTTCATACGCCAGTAGGCGGAGCTCCAAGACTCCTTACCGAGATTGATGCCTTAGCATTTATGGTTCGCCAAGGAAGAAACAGATCGGTTCAGGTCTTAGGAAGGGAACCAGATTCAATCATTCTTCCCTTTTCTCTCACTGATACAGAATGGCTCATACGCCACCATTCTCGTTTTGCCATAAGTTTAATGGGTTTTCCAGGATAATTAGATAATCATTTTCCCTCTAATAATTTGATAGCTTCTTTACCTCTGTTGCCTCTACTAGTACCTAAACTTTTCTCTCGAGATCCCATCCCCTCTGCTCCTACAGTGTTCACTGATGGTGGAAAAAAGGGAGCTGCTGCCCTTATATATTATCCAGACCAGCAATACCCCAAACCTCTCTTTACTGAACTTCCTGATAATTCCCCTCAGTACAAAGAACTTTATGCTGTTTTCCTTGCATTAAAAGCTGTACCAGAATCCTTCAACCTTTTTTCTGACAGTGTGTATACTGTTAACTTACTTCCATGGCTTGCTCGATCTTATGTAAGAATTGATGACAACCCACTTTCTCCTTTTAATTCAAATTGCTTCTATGCTCTGTTCTCGAACCCATCCACTGTATGTTCAGCACCTACGTTCCCACAGCCCTCTTCCTGGTCCCCTGTCCGAAGGGAATGCTGCAGCCGACTGCCTTGCCTCCACAGGAATTCTCCTAGCCTCTGTCTCTAATCCTGCTGACTTTCATTCCCTAACCCATGTTAATCTTAAAGGTCTTCGAGCTCGATTTCCTGATATTCCTCTGCCACAGTTAAAACGTATTCTTGCTACATGTTCCTCCTGTGCAGGTCTAATCAAAACACCTGCTATTCAGACTCTGGGGGTTAATCCTCGAGGTTTAAAAGCCAACGCTCTTTGGCAAATTGATGTTACCCACATACCTAACTTTGGCAAACAAAAATATGTGTTCGTCTCAATTGATACCTTCTCTAAGTTTATGTGGGCTACAGCTCAGACTGGAGAAAACTCAAAAAAGCTTATAAGCCATATGCTCTCCTGTTTTGCTGTAATGGGCTTACCTCTTCAACTTAAAACGGATAATGGACCTGCTTTTACCAGCAAACAATTTAAAGATTTTTGTTCCCTCTGGAACATTACTCATACTACAGGCATTCCGTATAATCCACAGGGACAAGGCATTGTTGAGAGGGCCCATCAAACTCTTAAGGCTCAATTAAATAAAGAAAAAGGGGAAATGTACCCCCCTAATATCCAGCTGGCAAAAGCCTTAACTACATTAAATCTCTTTAATATTTACAAAAACTCCGACCAACCTCCTATAATTCTTCATTGGCAAACACCACCCACCCTCCCAGCTATTAAAGTCAAATGGAAAGACCCACTTGATAAAATTTGGAAAGGACCTGACCCCCTGTTGACTATGGGGAGGGGTTTCGCATGTATTTTTCCACAAAATTACTCCAAGCCTGTTTGGGTTCCTGCCCGCCATGTCCGGCAATACCCACATGATGGTGCTGATATCCCTGAAGAACAAGAAACACTGCAAGAAGACTGGCTGCAAGAGGACTGGCTACAGGATGCACCCCAGGATCCATAATACAGCATGGCAGAATCAAAAAAAAAAAAAATCTGATTCACAGAACTCTCCCCCCCCCCCGAATGAATGTCTTATGCTATGACTGGCCAGTTGTGTTTTGTGAGTGAGTGAGTGAGTGAAAAAAAAAAAAAAATTGAGTGAGTTGAGTGACCAAAATTTTTGTATGACCCATTGTGCTCAGAGTACTCTGAAAGTTAACTGACTTTCTATCAAACGGCTGGACGCAGCCATGGTTTCTGGAGACGTCCAGAAACAGTCCAAAAATTGTTCATTCCCCCTTTTGATTTCTTTTTTACGTCTTGATATCAATATGAAATGTTTAGTCTTAAACTGTGTGAGTAAAGATGGTTCAACTATGACAGTAGTTCTAAATTCGCATTTGAAATGATATATCTTATTTACAAGTTTTTCTCCTCCTGTGTGTTATAAACTATATATTTAATATGCGTGTTTCAAGTTTGGTAAACATTAACTTGACAGTTAAATCGTAACTTCGAAGTTACATTTTTACGAGAAGAGGTAAAATCAATTCATTTAAGTAACTGAGTGTTTAAGGTAAAACTCTAAATATTCAATGTGACAATTCATCATCTCCTAAGTTAAAATACAAATGCTCTATACAGGACATTTTTGGAGGGCCCCCAAAAATGTCCTGTAAGCTATCTTGTGGAAATTAATCCACAAAAATTTGGCATCAATCTGATATTGTAAATGTACCAAAAAAAAAAAATTGTCACTAAAATGTGTTAACTCTAGTAACAATAGTCAAATAGTCTAGTAAAAATAGTCAAGAATCAATATATGTAACTTAAACTCGGTATGAAAACTTTGCTATATAAAGACTGCTACATGAGGTCACGTAAGATGACCTTTACACAAAATTATAAAGATACCTAAACCAGTTATAATCATTGAGTTATCAATTGTAGTAAACTTCTAATTTGTTACAAAGTTTTTTCATAAGTAATTGACTACAGCTATGACAAGCCTTCGCATAAAGAAGCATCTGCTCATATAGAATCCCCAGAAATCCATCTTGGACCCCTGACCTCTGACATCACCCACAATTACAGCCATCCCCCGAAACCCATGATGTGACCTGACACGATCTAGAGAACCTGATTCACAGACTCCGAAGGACAAGACTTTCTCTCAATCATCGGTGTCTGCTCTTCCTGCTTCTGTTTCGCCCATCATGTTTTGGCGGTTCCAGGTCACTTTCTACAGAGAAGAAAAGTTCCGGTGGCCGTCCTCCTCCATCAAGATAGACGTGTGGCATTTATTTCCTGGCCTTTGACATTGGACTGATGCTTCTATAGAACTTGCTGGACACTCCTTTTATACTGCTGAACTTCTTGAAGAATGACTATAGCAGTTCATAGAACTTACCGCCAGCTGACTCGGGATTTTGCAATACCAGATCACCCCTCTAGCCCCTCGGCTTATCAGGCCCCCACTCCTCCACCCATCAGGCTCACTCTGTCTCTTGCTACTCTTACTTATCCCTCCGTCTTGTGCTAGTTCTTTTTAAAGACACTTACACACTATCATTCTGCTTTCTACCCAACAGGTTTCCGTTCACCCCTATACTGCTATTCCCCTGACAGAGATGAAGCCTTTTACAGACATTGACCCAGTTATATATGGCCATTAAGTAAGAGGAAGATGTTGGGGAATTGTGAGGATATGGTTGAGCTTGGAAGGGCTTGAGCCTGAGGGGTGTGTCAATCCTGTTAGTCTCTCTCTCCACGGAGAGGTTGAGCAAGGAGGGACAGTAGAACCCCAAAAAAGGTGTGCCTCTTATCAGTCTCCCTGCCTCACAAAGTGCCCCACACTCCTGATACTATGGCAAAAAGTTAAAAAGAAACGGGGAGATGTTGGGTAGTTGCCATCTCCCCCTGGCTTCTTATGCCTATATAGGGATTTACTGATCCAAAGGTTTGGTCTATTTACATAAATCACTTTTACATAAAGCACTCCAGGGCATTGGTGGTTCAGTTATAGGATTCTCGCCTGTTCCGCCCCCTCCTTGTCACACTCTGATTTTCACCAGTCACTTTTCTCTCCACCCTCTCTATATCACATCCTGTTTCCACCCTACTTGGAGAGTATAAAAACAGCTGCTCTTCTGATTAAAGACACTTGGAAATTGCTTTCCGGCTCCGAGAGTTCCAGAGTGTATCTCCTGCGGAAGTTGGTGCAGCACGCGTTCCTGATCCCTCTCCCACACAGCAGCCTAGATCAGCTCCAGTTGAGTTCTCTCCAACCCAGAGAGCACCGGCTCGGGAAGAAGTACCCTCAGGCTATCCCAGCAGAACTTGAACTGGAATTGGCGTATTGCACCAAAGTAAAAGACTCTGGCGTGGGAGGGGAGAGCATACAGATCCAAAAAGGATGGGGTTGTGTTGTAGTGGGGGTTGTGTTGTTAAATAGAAATCTGGGAAATGTTATGCATGTACAAACTATTGTATTTACTGTTGAATATAAAACATTAATCCACCAATAAAGAAATTTTAAAAAAGAAAGAAAAGCTTACCAGGATAGAAAATTAAAAAATAAATTAAAAAGATAGAAGAAATATGTTGGTGTATTGCACCAAAGTAAAAGACTCTTGGGTGGGAGTGGAGAGGGTGTTCAGGTCCTAGAACACTATGGCAGAGGAGGATTTGGGGGGGGGGGTTAGATTGTTATGTGGAAATGAGAAATGTTACATCTCCCAACTACTGTATTTTACTGTCCACTGTAACTATTAATCCTCTAATAAAGAAAAAAATAGAAGAAATTTAAAAAAATGCTAAAATAGACATTAGAAAACACCTGCCAGCTTGGGCGAAGGGGAAGAAATGGCCCAACACCAAATACTGGAACACATAGTCCTGCTCCGCAAACTACCTGTGCCTACAGTGTGTACACCATCCGGCTAGGCACTTCTAGCTGGCATTTGAACCATGTGACAGTCTGAACAGGGCCTGCTCCAAAGTCTATCCTTTGCTCATACCTGCTAGAGTACAGGGAGGGCAGAGCTGGGTCCTGCAGAGGGGACTGCACCCTTCACCTGAGGGCAAAGAGTGGCAGTTTCAAACAGCACCCCCTCCCGGTCAGAGGCTGCCTTGTCCGGCCATCAGAGCAGACCTGGCAGGCTCACAATGTCAGGGTTACCAGCCACCAGTCTGGCTGCTGTCATTTACTTCGAAATACTAACCCCCAAAGTTCTCTTTCCAGAATTACTTAATCCCCACTTTTCACAAAATTCTGACTGCCCTGGTGGAAGCTCTCGTCTGTAACTCTACAGCAAGGAGGACCACTCTGAGGATTCTCTCTTCAGGGTGTCATTCACTTCGTGACCATCAATACCCCCTACTCTTCCACTTGAACTGGTCTCATCTGCTCCCTTAGAAACACTGGAAAATACTCTCAAAACAGGAGTTTCTATTTCCAGCGTGCTCAAAATGCATCTGTCTGGCACTTCAGAGTAGACACTAAGACTCGGTCAATATCAATCACAACCATCCTCAAACTCTCAAGAGCAAGTGTTGATCCAGCGTGTTATATGGACAAGGGCAGGGTTCGAATGAGCAAGGCTGCAGAGAAGTCCACTATACTCACAGGCCCAGCCTCCCTGCCTGGACAGGCACCAAAGCAGGGACAAAGGGAGCCAGTGCTTACAGCAGGAGAATATCCATGGAACTTCCAGCAAGCTCCTGTCTTCACTCATTTGCTCACTTACCCACTCACTCACTCACACAGTACTTGACACCTGTTAACCGGCTAAGTTCTCTCTCTTTCTTTCTTCCCTTCTTTCTTTCTTTCTTTCTTTCTTTCTTTCTTTCTTTCTTTCTTTTTCTTTTCTTTTCTTTTCTTTCTTTTTTTTTTGCCTCCAGAATTATTCCACTGTTCCTGGAGGCTATTTTTTCCCTTTTTGTTGCCCTTGTTGTTTATCATTGTTGTTATTAGTATTGTTATTGTTGTCATTGTTGTTGGATAGGACAGAGAGAAATCGAGAAAAGAGGGGAAGACAGAGAGGGGGAGAGAAAGATAGACACCTGCAGACCTGTGAAGTGCCCCCCCCTGCAGGTGGGGGACCAGGGGTTCAAACCAGGATCCATAGGCTAGTCTATGTGCTTTGCACCATGTATATTTAACCTGCTACGCTACCACCCAGCCCCAACACCTGCTAAGTTCTAAGCACCTTCCTGGGAGACGAGAATAGTAATAATGAGAGTAACCAAAACTATACAGTCACCACTTATTCCACTCTTGCCTTGTGCCAGGTAGCTTTCTGAGGGCTTTGTATGCATCATGTAATCAAAGTACTACAGTCAGCCAGGGGACTGGGGTGCTGGGAGGGGAGTGCGCAGGGGAGAAAGTGTTGGACTCTCAAGCATGAAGTCCAGAGTTTGGTCCTCTGTATCACATGTGCCAGAGTGATGCTCTGGTTCTGTCTCCCTCTCTCCTTCTAATAAATCAATCAATCATAAAAAAGCAGCAGCGTGTATCAACAATTGAATTTATTGTAAACCTTTAGTCCCCCCCAGCTTAAAAAAAAAAAGCAGCAAATCTGAAGTATAACAGCCATGTTGGGAAATAGAAAGAAACAAAATGAGGTGGTGCAAAATGCAAACTGAAACTGACCCCAGAATCTGTAGCTTTCTCTTACTTCCACCCAGCCACTACAGCACTGCTCTGCTTCAACAAGTGACGTGCAAAACACAAACACACCTTGCCTTCAGCCTAAAGCCCTGTCTTCTCATCATGTCTGCCCACCCCATCACCCGTCCCATGCCTAATGCTGGGGGAATAGTCCCTCTCAAGAGTTGTATTCTACATAAACTCAACGGTTACTAAGCGGGAAGTAGAGTGGATGACAGAAAGCACTGGAATCTCCTGAAGTGGCGTTCCAGGCTGGAGAACACACAGTCCATGTAAAAGAGGTCAGCCTACGTGGTAGGCAGGGGCAAGGGTCACAAGCTGCCCATCTTGATTCAGAACCCCGTTGCATGCTTGCTGGCAATGTGATCATGTGAGAGTTGCTTAACGTCTGTATCTGTTTCCTCGTCGACAAGTAGAAACAACGCTATGTGCCGCCTCACAGATCAAATTAAAAAAAGAAAAAGATTCATGCATGGCCCCTGCCACAGGACTCCTGAACAGTGGAGATGGCCGGCAATGCCACTCTAGCTGTGCAGTGTGCCTGAGAGGACAGCCAGTGGGGTCTTGCAAAGTGTGGCCCAACTCATAGCTGTCAGCAACCATCCATGGCCCCTCAGTGCTGACACCAACACCAGTAGATCAGAGTAGATAAGAGCTGAGCTCTGGAGTTCAGCCACTGGGTTGAACTCTCGCCTGCCTTTTACTAGCTGTGTGACCTTGGGCAAGTGGCCCAGACTCCCTTTCCTCACAGGCTTAAGGAAAAGGAATCAGGCCCTACAACAATCCAACCCCAATAGGATGACTGAGTATGACATACCTGGCCACCCACACCCCCTGCGTTACACTGCCTGCCTCGCTTGGTGCCATGTGTTCTCCTGTACCCACGTGACACATCTGAACATCAAAACATGAAAGGCTTGTGAAGGAGGAGGAGGCAGCATTAACACAGAGGTGGAGGCCTCAGAATGCTCCCCCCATGTGCTCACAGGATCATTGAGTGTGTGTGCAGCACATGGGTGGCTGAGAAAAGGCCCTTCTGTGGAGCTTTTGTTATTTGTCAGACATTCTTCTAAAAGTTTCATGTGCTTTTTTCTCATTTAATCAACATTAACAACTGTTGGTATGCTTCTGGATTCTGCTTGTGAAGCCTTCTGTTTTTATCATCACATTGGGTTCCCTTTGTGTTGTTTGTGATGTGTTTTGTTTGCACATCCACTGTTGGCTGGGCACCCCCCTGCCTCGGGACATTGGTTTGGTCTCGCCCCCCCCCCGCCTCCCGGACATTTGGTTTAGTCCTCGTTCGAGCTTTTTCCTTCTCCCTGCCCCCTATTGTACGTATTTCCTTTGTTCCTGACTCTTCCACCTTAGGAGAGAGATGCAGGACAGAATTGTGTTGTGATTAGAAGAGATTAGTTTTTTGAACTACATCCCCGCTCGTGACTAAAGATTGGACTGCGTTCTCAGCTCAGCCATGAGTCCCTGGTCGTCTTTGTCTCCCGCCCGCGAAGCAAGTCCGGCAAAATGGCGCCCAAACAGGAACCAGAATCTCAGCTCCACACGCATGCAGCAGACCAAAGGAGACCAGATAAGTAAAGCCGCCATGGCCTGCCTTTCTACTTATGAAAAGGTTTCCAAAAGCCTCTACCCTTTCTTCATGAGACAGTTTCTCTGTCTCTGGAACATTTTGTTCTGGGCCACACTTTGGTTTCTACCCGCTGCCCGCCCGCTGGAGCCTGCTCTCTGCCGCAGGATGCCGGGCACTGGGCACGAGCTCCCTCCGCACCGCTTGGCCACCGGGAATGGGCGTGGCATGCAGGGCTGCGACCCATCACAGCCCCCACTCCAGGGTGCCTCAGCCCACACCTTCTACATGGCTGGCCTGTCCGCCCTCCTGCTATGATGCCTGGGAAGATCCCAGCCCCCCCCCCCCCCCCCGGTGACCACGGGATCCCTGCCGGAACTGGGCCCCCTGGCCAAGATCCCCAGCTCACCTCTGACAGCAGAGGAGCTAGAATACGCAGACATCCATACAGTGATCGCACCCCTGCACTTCCTGGAGGTGAAGTTGGGCAAGAGGCCACAGCCGCACAACGCACCCCCCAAAACCAATGATGCGGCCAGGCACAACCTAAAGAAACAGATTCACAGACTCCAAAGCTCACTCTCTACAGAAAAACAGAATTCCGGTGACTGATCTTTCCCATCAAGGCAGACATGCATAATTTCACCCTCTGGCATTTCTTCCGTGGTCATCTGCTTTGGACTGGCACTTCCATTGGACTTACTGGTACACCTCTTGGACACTTTACACAACTCTACAGCAGCTTCCCTTTATGCTGCTGGGTTTCTCTAAGACTGACTGCAGCCAGCTGCCTTGGGACTGTATAGGACACACACATCCCTCCTTGCTAGGTAATGCCCACAGAGGCAGGAAATGCCCGTTGAGGCATGAAACGCCCCCAGAGGCAAGAGATGCCCACAGAGGCAGGAAACGTCCTTTAGCCTGATAGGCCTTGCCCACAGAGGCAAGAAACGCCCCCCTCAGGCCTTCCCTTGGCATCACACTGGTTCTTGCTGCTCTCTTACTTGTTCCTCCATGTCTTGTGCCAGTTCTTTTGAAAATGCCTGTACAATATAGGTTTCTGTTCACCCCACACTCCTGATACTATGGCCATTAGTTAAAAAGAAAGGGGGAATTGTTGGTATGCTTCTGGATTCTACTTGTGAAGCCTTCTGTTTTTATCATCACATTGGGTTCGCTTTGTGTGCTTGCGATGTGTTCTGTTTGCGCGTCCACTGTTGGCTGGGCACCCCCTGCCTCCGGGACATTTGGTTTGGTCTTCCCCCCCACCTCCAGGACATTGGTTTGGTCTTCCCCTGCCTCCGGGACATTGGTTTGGTCTTCCCCTGCCTCCGGGACATTGGTTTGGTCTGCCCCCCCGCCGCTTCCGGGACATTTGGTTTAGTCCTCGCTGGTTTGTGCTTTTTCCTTCTCCCTGCCCCCTATCGTACGTATTTCCTTTGTTCCTGACTCTTCCGCCTTAGGAGAGAGATGCAGGAAAGAATTGTGTTGTGATTTGTAGTTTTTTGAGCTATATCCCCGCTCATGAATAAAGATTGTACTGCGTTCTCAGCTCAGCTGTGAGTCCCTGGTCGTCTGTCTCCTGCCCACGAAGCAAGTCTGGCAAACAACAACAACAAAAATCCCATGATTAGAAAGTAGTGTTGCTGCTGCCTTTCTTGAGAGACTTTCTGTGGTTGAGAGACTGAGCCTAGGGTTTAACAAGCCCTTGGTGCTCTAGGGGCAGACTCAGTAGATTCAGATCCCAGCCCTACTGTACACAAGTCTTTGTAACCTTGAGCGCAATTACACCTCGGTTTCCTCATCTAACACCATCTCCTTGGTGTTTAAAAGGATTGCAGAGAATCAGTGTGAAACTATACTATTAACTTCTAATCTTATAAATCACTGTTAATTCAATATGTCAGGGGGGAATAGATTGAATATTTCAAGTTCTTTAAAAAGAAAAAAAAACTTCCTGACGAGGTAGCAGTAGCAGTAGCAGTAGCATGGGCAGGGCACCTGGAAAGGCATGTGGTGGAGTCAGTCCCCACATGCTAGCTATGCTTTGCTCTTTTTATTATCTGTCACAAATCTTAAACCATAGCCTGGACTATTCCACTCCTAGTCCAGAGCACAACAGATTGGTGGCTGTCACAAAGGCCCAGGCCTGCCTGGAATACAGAAATCCCAGTCAGATGGTACCCCCAGCACATCAAATTGTTTCCCCAAAATAAATAAAGTATGAGTGATAACCATGAAAAGGCGCTCTCCCTCTCTCTCTCTCTCTCCCTTTCTGTCTCTCTCTCCCTCTCTGTCTCTCTCTTCCTCTCTCTGTCTCTCTCTCCCTCTCTCTGTCTCCCTCTCCCTCTCTCTCTCTTTCCCTCTCTCTGTCTCTCTCTCTCCCTCTCACTCTCTTTATACACACACACACACACATATATATACACTTCACCCCCCCCCCTCTTAAACACACACACACACGAAGCAGGCTGGACAGGTGTGCTGCTTGCAGGAGAAAACCAAGCCCACCCCCACAGAGACACCTCCTAGGGAGCAGAGCAAATGAATGTGCTGCAGAAAACATGCATTAAATTGCACTGCCTGCCAGCACTGCAAGCAGCTTAGGCTCTGGCTGGCCCTCCCCTTCCAGAGAAGAGGAACTAGGTACCAGGGCTTCTGACAGGCTCTGCAGAGCTCAGACTCTTGCCTGTTGGTTTTGAAGTCACCCCTGCTCTGCCTTCCTGAAGAACCATCCAGAGCCCCCAAATGGAATCACAAAAGTGAAAGTGTTTCCTATCATTCAGGGAAAAAAATCCCTAAGCAGGGATCATCATAGGGGCTCAAGGGTAACAAATAATCAGTCAGTCAGTCCTGGGTTCAGTTTACTAGTTATTCACGCTAGCAATGCCCAGAGTTAGGGAAACTGAGGTTCAGAGACATGAAGAGTCCGTCTCAAATTCCCACATATAGTTAAGAAGCAGATGTAAGATTCAGAGCCAGCAGACTTTCTGGAGGAGGCAGTCCTGGAACTGGAGCTCAGTGAGCAGGGCTTTTCAAGTAGGGTTGGGAGCAGAACTTGGTGTGAGTAGGGACTGAGCAGGTAGTATGGGTGGGTCCCATCACACCAGTGGATGAGCCCTAATGGGCAGATGTGTTTGGGACTAGGGCTGTGCTTCCTCAAGGACACACAGGGGCTGGAATAAGAATGGTGGGCTGCTGGGTGTATGGTAAAAGGGCTGGTGCCAGTGGGGAGAACTGAAAAGCAGACCAAGTGGAGGACACATGTTTTGTGAGCAGCCGCTGGTTTGAAAACTACTTAGGAACTTGCAGACACCAGAAGGACACTAGAAGTGGACATCACAGGATTCAGGGCTTCCAGCCAAGGGTCTATGACCCCTTGGAAGGAGGGGAGTGGGAGTCCTCTGGGAATCTCACTCCCCCCAACTAAACACTGAACCTCACTTATAAGTGGACTTCTTAGAAAGGTTCCATTTGAACAAAAGTTTACTTGACCAAGAAAAAAAAAAGCTGAACTTAGCAATTGTTAGGAAAATCACTGAGTGGCAGCACTGCAGGCAGTGAAGAAATCTCTTCCAAGTTTCTCCACAGAGCGCCATGCACAGCTGGGCTGGGCCCTAGAATCTTCACAAACTAAACCATTTTTCCTTATTTTCTTTATTCCTTTTCCTGCCTCTTCCTTCTCTCATCACACAGAGACCTTGAGCTTAAAAAATCAGATCTGTTTTTGCTTCCTACAGTCCAGGGTCACAGATGTCCTTGATGAAGTAGACACGGTGCTTGTCTTCATAAGCAGATCTCGGGAGGTAGCGTCCCTTGGGCTCTGTAGGTATGACCGAGGTCAGTGGCTGTACTGGGGCTTAGGGAGGTGCCCTTGTCAAGGGGGTACCCAGAGCAGGCTGAGAATGGTGAGGGATTGACATGCACAGGACAGGTAGGAACCCTCCCCAGAGGCACCTGACATTTCTACTTCTTTTTTTTTTTTTTCTTTATTGGGGAATTAATGTTTTACATTCAACAGTAAATACAATAGTTTGTACATGCATAACATTCCCCAGATTCCCATTTAACAATACAACCCCCACTATGTCATTCATCATCTTTCATTTCTACTTCTTAAGTTGCAGTGTGTGTGTCTATGTATGTCTGTGTGTGTCTTTGTGCATCTGTGGCCAAATACCATATACATACACACACATACACACATACACATGCATACACACACACACACACACACACACACACATATCCACCTAGAGGGGCTCAGTGTGTGCACAGTGACTCTACTGCTCTAGACATCCATTTTTTCCTTTTCTTTGATAGGAAAGTGAGAGAAAGAGAAAGAGAAAGAGAAAGAGATAGATGGAGATGGAGATAGAGATAGAGATAGAGGGAGTCGGGTGGTGGCACAGCTGGTTAAGTGCACATAGTATGAAGCATAAGGACTTGCGTAAGGAACCTGGTTCAAACCTCCCCCTCACCTGCAAGGGGGACACTTCATGAGTGGTGAAGCAGGTCTACAGGTGTCTTTCTCTCTCCCTCTGTAGCTCTCCCTCCTCTCTCAATTTCTCTCTGTCCTATCCAATAAAATGGAAAAAAAGATCTCCAGGAGCAGTGATATGCAGTGTTCACACTGAGCCTCAGCGATAAAACCTAGAGGCAAAAAAAAAAAAAAAAAAAGGTAGAGATAGAGAAAGGCAGAAAGATACCCAAAGCACTGTTCCACTGCTCATGAAGACTCCCCACTATAGGTGGGGCCCAGGGGCTTGAATCCAGGACTTTGAACAAGGTACTGTGTACATTCTACCAAGTGTGCCACCACCTGGCCTGCAAAACACCTTTATCTGTGTGGACTCTGCTGATCAGGGCACACACAGGACTCGGAGTCACAGAATCAGCCACTGGTTTCCTCCCTCAGTGCTACCGGCAAGTGGCTGACCTCACTGAGCCTTGAGTTCCCAATCTGCCAAGTGGGAGTTGGGGGCAGCTACCTCATGCCCTCAGGGCTGCCAGGCTGTTCAAGTAGAGGGAAGCAGTGGGGGAGCTAAGATGTAGACGGCATTCAAATATGTACATTAACGTAGCCTCAGTTTGAAGTCCAAAGCTCCAGAGCTTGTCACCCCAGCCAGTCACACCCTTTTTGTTCAGTCCTGGGAGGATAAGTAACTTCTGCCCACAGTTCCCTTGCCCGCAATATGTAGACAATAGCAAACCTCCCCCTTCACAGTGCTGTTTGGGGGTCTGAGCCGGGTCATGTGGGAGAAGCAACTGCATGGTCTCTAGACTCTAGGACACTACAGGTAAATCCCCTGCCCCCAGCCCAGGCCCCATTCCCCAGGCCCCCTCCCATCACGTGCTCCTTCTGCCCCAGCCACCTCCACCGGAATGAACCTCACCGGGCAGGAGGACTAGGAGAATTAAAACACGCAATCAAACAGCTTCTTGACGGGAAATGTTTTGGAAATTTTCGGCTCCATTTACTTCTCAATCTAATTTTGTCCTCCAATGCACATTATGCGCGAGATGGGATCTCATGTGGCTTCCAGGGGCCGAGCACCAGCAGGAGGCAGCCCGTGTCTCCATTGCTCTCCTCTGCCTGTGAGCAGCACAACGAGGGCACCCAGCAGGCTCTGGGGGTTCCCCCGGGGCAGAAGGTCCAGCATCTCCCGACAATCCCTTTGGGGCGAGGGAGGCAGGGGGTCACCAAGTTGCAGCTCCTCTATTCAAAACTGACACTCCCCTTGACATCCACCTCCAACTGGTTTCCCGCCTGGCTCCAGCCTCCTTTACACCCACCCTTCATGTCCCCCACTCCCTCTGGGTCAAGTCCAAACCCCTCGCTGCCCGCCATTCCTAGTGAAGTCATGTAAACTCCAGCCTCCCATCCCCTCAGACCCTAAATGACTCCATCCCTCCCCAATTCACACCCAAGCCACAGCAAATCCCATGAATATCAATTTCTATGAAAAGACTTTCCCAGGGGGACAGGAGGTGGTGCACCCAGTTATGTGCACGTAGCATGAAGCGCAAGGACCCAAGCAAGGATCTGGATTCAAGCCCCTACACTCCACTTATAGGAAGGACACTTTAAAGCAGTGAAGCAGGCATGCAGGTGTCTCTCTGTACCTGCCTCTCTTCCTCTCTATCTCTCACTCCCATTTCAATTTCTTTTTTTCCTTTTTTTTTTTTTTTTTTTACCAGAGCACTGCTCAGCTCTGGCTTATGGTGGTATGGGGGATTGAACCTGTGACTTCGGAGCCTCAGGCATGACAGTCTCTTTGCATAACCATGATGCTATCTACCCCCATCCCCCCCTTTCAATTTCTGTGTCCTAGCCAATAAAAAGGGGGAAAGTAGTACCCAGAAGCACTGGATTCTTAGTGCTGGCACCAAGCCCCAGCAATAATCCTGGAGGCAAAAAGAAAAAGAAAAGACCTTTCCAGTCATCCTGCCCCATCCTGCTCACCTACAGTTAGAAGCTCTCTCCCTACCCCTCTCATGCATGGCTCTATATGCCAGCTATCCATAGAAGACACCAGACTGAACTCTTCCCAGACAGGACTTCTCCATGTTTCCCGGAATCTCTCCACAGATCCTCACTCCTCTGGACCCTTTCATCTCCAACATCTTCACTGGATGACCCACCCCATGCTTGTGGCAGTGAACCCCAGTGTGTAGCCCTTCCTCATAGCCCTCTGAACCTCTCTAAGTGCTCATCTCTGGAGCAAGAGTCCAAGTACTCAGACCAGCTGTTCCTCCTCTAAGCCCCTGGCTGTATTACACAAGTCACACAGTGGGACCTCAAATGCCAAGCAACGAGTCATCCTTGGCTTCTGCAGCTCAGCCACCCCTGCCTGACATTAATGATAATTCTACCTCTTGCCATTCCCACCCCCCCCCCGCCCCCATCTCTAGACCTAGGTCCTCTTTTCTTTCTTAGACTCTTAAAACCACTTTCATTGGTTTTGTTTTTCTTGATAAGTCTCGTCTTCACTCTGTCTACCCTTTGTGCAAGACCACAGAGCTTTTTCTCTGAAGATGCCACCCCCCTACTTCAAACCATTTCAGACTCTCTAGCACTGGAGGTCATGATCCTCAATCACTGATGCTGTTTTTGCTTTTTTTTTTTTTTTCCCCTTTGCCTCGAATGTCATTCCCCACCTGCTCTCAGCATGGCTAGCACCCATGCATTCCAGTCAGTTTAAGTACGTTCCTCAGTTTGTTCTCTGGGAAGACACAGGTGGCCTTATTTTTGCTTTTTGTTATAGTTTCAGCTTTTCTATTCCCTTTTTTGTAGAGTTTTGAGCATGAATGGGTGTTGGATTTTGTCAAAGGCTTTCTCTGCATCTATTGAGATAATCATGTGGTTTTTGGCTTTGCTTTTATTGATGTGGTGAATGACATTGACTGACTTACGGATGTTGAACCAACCTTGCATTCCTGGGATGAATCCTACTTGGTCATGATGAACAATCTTTTTGATATGTTGCTGTATCCGGTTGGCCAAGATCTTGTTTAATATTTTGGCATCTATGTTCATCAGAGATATTGGTCTGTAGTTTTCCTTTTTTGTTCTGTCCCTATCAGCTTATGGTATCAGGGTGATGTTGGCTTCATAGAAGGTGGAAGGGAGTATTCCTGTTTCTTCAATCTTATGGAAAAGCTTAAGAAGTATGGGTACTGTTTCCTGAAAGTTTTGTAGAATTCGTTTGTGAAGCTATCTGGTCCAGGACTTTTGTTGTTGGGGAGATTCTTAATAACGGTTTCAATTTCTTTGTCTGTGATTGGTGCATTTAGATTTTGTAGTTCTTCTTGGTTCAGTTTTGGAAGGGCATATGCTTCTAGGAATTGTTCCATTTCTTCCAGATTCTCTAGCTTGGTGGCATATAGTTCTTCATAGAAGTTTCACAGGATTCTCTGGATTTCTGTGGTGTCAGTTGTGATATCTCCTCCATCATTGACAATTCTATTAATTTGAGTCTTCCCTCTTTTTTGTTTGGTGAGTCTGGGTAGGGGTTTGTCAATTTTGTTTAATCGTTCAAAGAACCAACATTTGGCTTCACTGATCTTTTGTATGGTTCTTTTATTTTTGATGTCGTTTATTTCTGCTCTAACTTTAGTGATTTCTGTCCTTCTGGTTGCTTTAGGGTTCCTTTGTTCCTCTTCCTCTAAGTCCTTGAGGTGTGCAGTAAGGTCGTTCATTTGAGCTTCTTCTTGGTGTTTAATATGTGATTGTATGGCTATAAGTTTCCCTCTCAGTACTGCTTTAGCTGTGTCCCAAATAGTTTGATAGGTTGTGTCTTCATTTTCATTTGTTTCCAGGAACATTTGAATTTCCTGCTTGAGTGAGTCTCTGACCCAGTGGTTCTTAAGGAGTATGTTGTTTAGTTTCCAAATTCTGTGACTTTGAATAATTTTCTGTTTGTTGTTAAATGTTAGTTTTACTCCACTGTGGTCTGAGAAGATACTTGGGATGATTTCAATGCTCTTGAATTTATTGATGTCGTCTTTGTGGCCTAACGTGGTCTATCTTTGAGTACGTGTTATGTGGATTTGAAAAGAAGGTGTATTCCAGTTTTTTGGGGTGAAGGAGTCTGAAAATGTCCAAGAGGTCTAGTCTGTCAATCTCTTCATTCAATTCTCTTGTATCTTTATTGGTTCTCTGCTTTGTTGATCTGTCTAAGTGTGAGAGTGGGGTATTGAAGTCTCCCACTATTATTGTATTACTATTGATGTATTTTTGAAATTCTTTCAGTAGGTGCTTGATGTATTTAGATGGTCCCTCATTGGGTGCATAGATGTTAATAATTGTTAAGTCTTCTTGGCTGATTGATCCTCTAATCATTATGTAATGTTCTTGCCTATCTTTTATTTCTTTAATTTAAAATCTATCGTGTCTGAGATGAGAATGGCTGTTCCTGCCCTTTTTTGTGGTCCGTTAGCCTGTATGATAGTTTTCCATCCTTTCACTTTAAGTCTGTGTTTATCTTGTTGTGACAGATGGGATTCTTGCAAGCAGCATATGGTTGGGTTATGTTTTCTGATCCATCCCCCCACCCTGTGCCTTTTGATGGGTGAGTTTAAGCCATTGACGTTTATTGATATTATGGATTTAATGTATTGTAGTGCCATTGTTCAAAAAAAAATTTGTTTGCTCTGATATATTGCAAGTATTATAGTGATGTTCTTGTTTATAAGAGGTCTTTTAGAACCTCTTTCAGGGCCGGCTTGGTGATGGTTGCCTCCTTTAACTGTTGTTTGTCTAAGAAGGTTTTGATCCCTCCATCTAGTTTGAATGAAAGTCTAGCAGGATATATTATCCTTGGTTGAAACCCTTTTTCATTCAGGGCTCCATAGATATCTTGCCATTTCCTTCTGGCTTTTAGAGTTTGAGTGGAGAAGTCTGCAGATAATCTTATGGGTTTTCCCTTGTATGTGACTTTTTGTTTCTCTCTTGCAGCCTTTAGGATACATTCTTTATCCTTACTTCTTCTCATTGTGACTATGATGTGTCTTGGTGTCTTCAGGTCTGGGTTGATTCTGTTTGGTACTCTCTGGGCCTCTTGAATCTTGATGTCCTTTCTGTTATTCAGGTCTGGGAAGTTTTCTTCTATTATTTCCTCTAGAATGTTTGCTTCCCCTTCCTCTCTTTCTTCCTCTGGCAGGCCAATTATACAAATGTTACTTCTTTTGAGATCATCCCATATGTCTCTGTTGTTGTTTTCAGTGTCTCTCAATCTCTTTTTAAGCTCTTTCACCTCTTTCTTCGTTTTCTCTAACTCATCCTCTGTCTGACTAATTCTGTTTTCTGCTTCTGTTAGTCTGCTTTCCCTTGCCTCAGCTTCTTTCTTCATTACAGCTATTTCAGCTTTCAGTTCTCTAATTGCCTCAAGATAGTCAGTATTTTCCTTGGGGGTCTCAACTGTTGTTTCCCTAATACTGCCATTCCTTTCCTCCAATGTTGTTTTCATTTCTGTGATTAATAAGTTTATTATTGCTTGCATACTTTTCTTATCTATGGTTACTTCTGGCTGATTTGTAGTTTCTTCTGGGCTCTTGTCTTCATTCGTTGGAGTAGCAGTTTTATTTGTTTTTGATCTACCCATTTTTTGATTTATGTGTTTCTTTTTTTTTTATAATCTGTTGTTCCTCAGTTGTTGTGTTTTGAGCACAAGTAACACTGTACTAAATACCTTTATGACAATTGCACTCACCAACCTCAGGAATTACAGTAGCAACTGAAGCTAGTATTGAAGCGGTTTAATCGTTACTAGTTAGCCAAACAATTTCTCCAGTCCATGAATAAATAGTAACCAAATCCCAGTGAAGAAGAAAGAGAAAAGAAAGAAAGGATAGCAAGAATAGACAGTTATGCAAATCTACTATCCATTGTATATTCTAGGGGTAACAAGAGGGGAAAGGGAACTAGAGCAGAGATACACACATAGAGAGTCCACTCTGAGTCAGATTTCTTCCCCCAAATAATTCACAAATTCAGAAAGGCAAAGAAGAAGGAAGAAGTGTATGACAAGATAAAAAAAAAAAAAGAGGCAAGAGAGAGAAAAGGGAAAAGATAAGAAAAAGAGCTGTAATTAAAGAGCAGTGAAAGGAAATTCCCAAATGTGTATCAGTGAATTCAAAAAAGCACACTGTTTGGTGGTGTGGGGGCTGGGGGCTGTGACTTTGGAAGCTGTAGGATTAAGGAAGAAAGGATGACAAGAATGAGAAAAAGAAAAAAAAAGGAGAGAGAGAGAAAAAAGAAAAAGATAAGAAAAAAAACAGTCATAAAAGGGCAGTGAAAGGAAAGGTTTTTTTATGTATTTATTTTTAATTATTTAATTAGCTATGCGGGGTGAGGTGGGGGGGGTTGGCTACTTAGAAAGAAAAAAGGCCAGAGGTTTCAGAAGGGTATAGACTTAGAATTAATGATACTCCCTGGTGGGACAGGAATTTGGTAAAGAAAAGGAACTCCTAGCAGGGTATCCTGCTAGGAGCTGGTCCCCAGGGACTGGGTGGGGGGTTGGGAGTGGGGAAGGAGGTATGCTTAGAAATTAAATGGAAGAAAAAAAATTTTTCCCCTTTTTTCCTACTCTAATTCTTAACCCAAATTAAGTTATAGTCACCTCCTTGGTGTCACTGCTAGGACCCCTTATTGGCTGGCCTACTAAAGGCAGAAAATCCTACCGTTTCCAGGAGATGTGGTCAGAGCTCAGCCACTAGCAGCTTCTCAGTCCGCCATCTTCCGGGAACCCCCCAGTTTCAGCTTTTCAAATGCACTTATGACAGAGCAGGAATCTCTATGAGAAGTGTATGTGTACTAAGATAGTTCTTCTTTTCTCCATTGTTGTGGTTGTGGTGTGTGTGTGTGTGTGTGTGTGTGTGTGTTGTTTTCTTATTTTAAGATGAGGGAACTGAGAGTTAGAAAATCAGAGGGACTTTCCCAAAAATCATCAGCTAGAAGCTGGTGGGTCTAGGATTAGAACCCACAGCCATCTAGCTCTACACTCAAAATTCGTCACAGAGCTGCTCTGCCGTATCACCCAGAGGGGGTTGTCTCTGCATCCTCCTGGCATGGCATAGCCTTGGCCACATCAGTTCACCTTGTGGAGTTTCAGTTTCATCTTTTGTAAAAGAAGGATCAAGTCTCCCCTCACCACTACCACTGCCCCCACCCCCACCCCCAATGGTAAAAGGACCTTTAAAAAGTACAGATGTAAAATCACTAGGCAAATTTGAAACAGCAGTAAACTTCCAGGAAGGTATGGTGTTTTCCTCAGCAATTTCCTTCCTCACTTTAGAGTCAAAGGCCTGCCATCTGCCCCTCCTTTGGCATGGGGGGTGGTGGAGAAGGGGGGCTCCCACTTCCTTCTCTGGCCCAGGTTGCCCCTGAGATTTTTAAAGGCACTATCCAGCTGTTCCCATCCCCCATCCCCATACACAATTGTGACAGTCAAGCAAAGAAAGGGGGTGGGGTGGGGGGTGGGATCCATAAAGGCTCAGCAACGCGGCAGCCGGTAGAATTCTGCAGCTCCTGGCCACCAGTTAGTGACGTCAGGATTTATAACTGTATTAAATGGTGTGACAGGCAGCCTTGATATATCAGTTCCCCCCTTCTTCCCAAATCACAGACAATAAAAGCTTTGGCAGTGAAAGTCATTCATCATCATAAAGACCTGAGACATCCCAGTCATCAATTTCACTCACATCCTTAATACACTGGAGAGAGTGCAGGAGTTGAGCACCTCAAAGGGGGCGGGGGCAGGGGAAAAAACATGAAAGAAGATTGAACAGGAATAATTACAAAGGTCAAAGAAGGGATTCCTGGGGGTGGAGGTGGGAGGGGTTGCTATGGGCAGACCCAGTCCCCAGCTGGATGTGTGAGGTATGCTCAGCTCATAGAGAAACTGGGTAGTTGCTGGAATGTTCCAGTACCCCAGAGGTCACCCCTTGGACCAGGCCTGGGGACTCCCAGGGCTAGGAAGCTACAGAAAAGGACCATGAGAAAAGAAGAGGGGAGACAAGGAGCCCTAAGTCTGGGCTCTGTGGCCCCAAGCTGAGTTTCCTATGGATCTTTCACTCCTTTAGTCTCCTTAGTACAAATGAGGTTGAAAGATTCAAAAATAGGGCCATCAACATGGCATGCTTGCTTGGTCACGTGGGAGAGCCAGGTTCGAGCCCAGCCTTCACTGCGCTGGAGGAAGCTTTAGTGCTGTGGTGTCTTTCTCTCCGTCTCTCTTTCTATCTGAAAAAAGCCCAACCTGGGCCAAGTGGTAGCTCACCTGGTAGAGTATGCATGCTACAAAGCACCAGGACCTGGGTTCAAGACCCCCTCCCTTAGTCCCCACCTGCAGGGGGGAAGCTTCACAGCGGTGAAGCAGTACTGTATGTGTCTCTCTTCCTCTCTCATTATCCCCCTACCTGGTCAATTTCTTTCTGTGTCTCTATCCAATAAATAAATAAATAGTCTTTCAAAGAAAGAGGTGGGATGGTGGAATTCTACCCCTGTCATCTCCGAACTTTGTAAACCGATACTAAATCGCTTAAAAAAAAAGAAAGACAATGTCAGCTCAGACTGGTGAAGACTAGAGACGAACAACAATAACAAAGTTAAAAATCAAAGACAAAATTAAAAAAAAACACCACAGGAAAATTCATAATCCCACTGATTTACTTGGGGGTCTGTGCCTGCTGTGGCCGTCTTCTGGACAATGTGTTTTCAGCAACTTCCCAGAACTGACAACACCCTAGCACTGCACAGTCAGTTGGGGATGGGTTGGGGCCCAGAGCCCCTGGGTGCACCTTCCGCCTGCCACCCACCCCACCCCCCCCGCCCTTTCCCTGGGTCCTCCGGGCCTCCCCTCCCCTCCTACAGCCTTGACCACAGTAGAAGTCAAGAGAAAAGACCCATCCGAGGGCTCCAGAGAATTAGGTGAGTCACCCTGGGAAAGCCTGGGCTGCCGCACCAGGAATCCACCACATATTCCTCCCTGCAGTCCTGCCAGGGGTCCCCCCCAAGCCCGCCTGGACCCAGGCTCCCCACTACTCATCACCTGGACTGTTGGCTTAGCATCTTTCCTCCCTCAGGCAGGAAGAGCAATAAACAGTGAGAAAGGAGGGAGCCCACTGGGTGTGGAGAATTGGGGACTTGTGCTGATTGTTCCTGAACAGAACCAGAACATAAGACCCTTCCTACAGATACCTGGCCGGGGAGAGAGGGAGAAAATGTTTAAGAAAAGAAAAAAAAAAAAAAAGAGCTGGAGAGGTAACTGAGTTGCTTTCCCGCGCAAACAGCCCAGGTTTGGGCCCCAGCACCAAGTGATGTGGCAAGTACCATGCCACTAAGAGAATCTCTGATACTGTAGTGGGGGTCTCTCCCTCCTTTCTCTGTTTCTGTCTCTGTCTCTCTGTATAAGTAAGCTTACAAGTAGTGTAAGCAAAGTGCTGAAGTTGTGCAGATACTAAGATTACTCTATGGAGGGAAAGAAGCAAGCAGAAAAGAAAGAAAGGCAGTAATATTTTTTTCTTTTACTTTCTTCCCTGAAGATGAAACAACAAAAGAAAACTGGTCTGATGGGACAAGGGAAAGTTGCTGGAAATGCCGCCGTATTTGACAACTGTCTGGGTGTGAGGTAGACTGCAAAAATTGAGAGCTTAGGGTTGCCCAGGCACCTCCAGGTGACCTGGACCAGGTAGGAACTTGCCAGAAAGTACACAAGGAGTGACACCTGCCGGCTGCCAATCCACTCAACACACCTTTGCTGAGGGCCTACTTTGCTGAGGCTGCTGCGGCCTGTCTGGGTGCAGGATGGCCTCAGAGCACCAGCTGATAGAGGCTGACTCAGACCAGTGCTCTTCGGCCAGAAACTAAGACAAACCACCCAGACCACCGAGCGCCTGCACCAGCTGATAGAGGCTGACTCAGACCAGTGCTCTTCGACCAGAAACTAAGACAAACCACCCAGACCACCGAGCGCCTGCAGGAGCTCCAACCCACCCACTGGCCTTGTTTGGGGTCCATTCTCCTCCAGCTCGGGATCCACCCAGTTTCAACCTCCTCTGGGAGGTCCCTGACACACCCGATTGATCGGTAAGCATCAGGGTGGTCCAGCCATCAAGGGTGTCGCCTCTAGGCTCTGACTACTTGTGTTTGTGACCTTGAGTAAGTGTCTACTCCTTGGCTTCTCAGTTTTTGCTTCAGTAACAGAGGGGCAGTGAGTCTATACCCTTCATAGGGCTGGTAAGTAGATTAGACAAGCTGATCCAGGCAAAGAGCTTAGAACAATGCCTGCTGGCTAGGGCATGGGCAGTGAGTCTGATTCTCTCTCCTGTAGGTGACTTTGGGTTTATTGGGCCTTACTCAGGAAGATGGTCTCTAGGAGAAGAGCCCTGAAGCTAGCCCACCCCCAAATAGGTTACCAATCACATCATCCCTGAGGGGGGCTATGAGACCATCTTGGGCCTGGGTTAGCAGAGGGGCAACCAACGAAGCAAGTAAGTGGCTCTGAAAAGTCAGCACCACTCCTGAGGGAGCAAGTCTGAGAGGACAGCAGGCTCCCCCAAGGAATCATGCCAAAGCCCACCTCACCAAACATTTCCAGTCGTGCTAGGGTGGGAACAGAAATTCTACAGTCTTTCAGGCAATGAAAATAAAAGCAAATAGAGAGAAATCAAAGAGAGGGTTTATTTGTTGTTTTTTTTGTTTGTTTTTGTTTTTTGACTGTGAACATTGGGGAAATAAATGTAGCTAACCAGCAGAAGCTAATGCATTTGGAGAGAAATAATAATTGTGATAATATCTTGCATTCAAATGTCCCCTAAGCTCACTGGAGACATATGTGCGTGTGTGTGTGTGTGTGTGTGTGTGTGTGTGTGTGTGTGTGTGTGTGTGTGTGTGTGTGTGATGCCAATGTCCTTGATACTAACTTAGGAGGCTGGGACAATTCATTAAACTCAAACCTAATCGACAGCTCATTTGTTTATTCACCCATCCAATGAATACTTACCAAGTAAGTACCCACTATGACCTAAGCCCCATGTGGGACAGAGATGATTCAGAACTTCACAGGGTGTGCAGAAAGTTGGGCTGCATGCAAAGAACCCTAAACCAAGGCAGAATGGGATTACAAGGGAATTAAACTGGGGCCTAGATGAAGGGTCATCACTCTGACCTCTGACTATGGGGTAGTTCCGGAGGTCTTCCTGGAGAGGTGGCGTCTAAGGAATGCTCCCTGTAGATATACCCGGAAGGTATACAGGCAGTGATAGGTAAGCCTACTGGTTTCTCAGCTCCTCGGTGCCACAGGGGTTATTGCTGGTAGAATGTTGCCCAGTGCCTAGAAATATTGCCTAGCTCAGTGCTCCACCATTCTCTGTGGCCATTTTTTTCCTTCTTCACAACCCAGAGGAAGAGTGAGGCCCATCCAATGCCCACAGAAGTGGAGAGAGAAGCTCAACAGAGACATAGAAAAAGAGATGCCTGATTTTTTTTTTCAGACACAGGGGCCACCCCAGGGTAGAAAAGATTTGACATTCTTTTTATTTTAGATAGAGATGGAGAAATTGAAAGGAAGGGGAAGATAGGGAGAGAGACAAAAGCTATCTGTAGTACTGCTTCATTGCTTGTGAAGCTTCCCTCCTGCAGGTGGGGATGAGGGACTTGAACCAGGGTCTTTGTGCACTGTAATGTATGCACTCAGCCAGGTGTGCCACCGCCTGGTCCTAAGACTTGGAATTCTCAAGGAGACCTTAACATTGGAACTAGAAGCTGTGGTGGACAGAATCATGATCCCCCAAAGATATCCAAATCCTAATCTCCAGAGCATGTGACTATGCTACTTGGTAAAGCAAAAGAGACTTTGTGGATATGATTAAGTCAGAGATTCTGAAACATGGGAAGTATCCCAGATTATCCACATAGACCAATGACATCACTGAGGGTCCTTAGAAGGAGAGACACAGGCCAGGAAAGTGGCTCAGTCATAAAGCACATGCCTCGCATGGGTGAGTCCCTGGGTTAGAGTACTGCTCTACTGACTGTTCCTCGTCTCACCTCTTCTCTGTCTCTATCTCACTCTCTCATAAGAAAATAAAATGAGGGGGATGGGGAGTGAGCAATGGCACAACTGTTTAAACACACATAGTACTAAGCACAAGGATCCACTCAAGGATTTGGGTTCGAGGCTCTGCTCTCCATTTGTAGGGGGGAGGCTTCACAGCAGTGAAGCAGGTCTGCAGGTTTCTGTCTTTCTCTCTTCCTCTCTATTTCCCCTTCCTCTCTCAATTTCTCTCTGTCTTATCCAATAAAAATGGTAAAAAATGGCCGCCAAGAGCAGTGGATTTGTAGCGTTGGCACCAAGCCCCAGCAAGGACCCTCGAGGTAAAAAAGAAGAAGAATGAGGAGGAGGAGGAGGAGAAGAAGAAGAGGAAGATGAACAAGAAGAAGAAGAAGAAGAAGGAAGAAGGAAGAGGAGGAGAAGGAGGAGGAAAAGAAGAAGAAGAAGAAGAAGAAGAAGAAGAAGAAGAAGAAGGAGGAGGAGGAGGAGGAGGAGGAGGAGGAGGAGGAGGAGGAGGAGGAGGAGGAGGAGGAGGAGGAGGAGAAGGAGAAGGAGAAGGAGAAGAAGAAGAAGAAGAAGAAGAAGAAGAAGAAGAAGAAGAAGAAGAAGAAGAAGAAGAAGAAAAAGAAAAGGAAGGAAGAAAGGAGGAAAATGGAAAACTGGGCCAGGGAAAGGCAGTGGCAGAACAAATGAGAAACTGAGCTCAACTTCTGGCAAGGCATTTAATAAAAAAAAAATAAATCAATATAAAGAGGAAGACAGTATGTATGTACAGAGTCACAGAGAGAAGACCACAGAAGCAGTGGTCAAAGATGTTTTTCTGCTGGCTGTGAAAGTAGAGAAAGGAGCCACAAGCCCAGGACCATGAGTATCTTCTAAAAGACACTTAGAAAGGCAGAGAAAAGGAATCATTTTTGTGCCACTGGTGGGAACAGTCCTGCCAACACCTTGATTTGAGATCTTTTGACCTCCAAAACTATCAGATGATAAATTCACATTAATTTAAGATACCAAGTTGGTAGCAATTTGTTACAGCAGCCATGAGATGCTAATACCAAAGGTCTCAAGGAACATGCAGAGAAGGGAGCCTCAAGCCTGCCCCACGTGGGTCAGGCCTCATCCCTGAGGAACTTTCTCATCATGCCCTTGCTGCAGAAGACCTGGCTCCTGGCTCAGGGTGCTTTCTGAGCTCCAGATAGTCAACAAAGATATTTTGCTCTAGACAGTTTTTTTCTTAGTGCTTTTGAACTAAGAACTCATTTAATCCACATAATAATACCTTATCCCCATATTACAGATAAAGAAATTGAAATGCTGTGAATAATATCTCTCTCTCCTCTCTCTCTCTCTCTCTCTCTCTCACACACACACACACACACACACACACACACATACACACACACACACACACACCACAATTTCATCAATGGTAGTTCAAGGATCCAAAGACAAGCAGTCTTGCTCCAGAGTCTGAATAAGAGCTTTTAAAGACTGATCACTTTCTAAAGACCCCAGTGGCTGCTAGCCTAGCTGAGAGGGCGAGAGCACTATTTAAATCTCTCTGATGCTGTGGGATGTGTTACCAAGGGAAGCAGTACACTACAAGGCTTCAGAGAACGCCAACTGTGCCTCTTACTACTGTATGAACTCAGGCGCTTTCTCTGATAGTTGAGATAATAATAGTACCTATGTTTCATAGTTTAAAGGGTGAAAATGAACCAAAGCACATAACAAATGCTCAATAAACATTAGTGATCATTGTTATTATCTCCTGAGGCAGCCTGCTCAATTTGCAGAGAGCTCAAACGGTTACAAAGTTCTTGACGATCTCTGTGCTCCACAAAAGCTTGCCTCCCCCCAACCCCCTTTTCCCAGTATGCTGCTCCAAGCTGTAATACCTCTCTCTCCCTGCCCCACCACCCCCAGCCTTGAGCAGTCAGTCAGACCTCAAATCAGGGGATTTTAAGCCAGGTCCTGGGACACCTGTAGATAACAAAGTTCCCTGCCCTCTGGACTTCCTTCCCCATGCTCTATCTGCAGAAGGGGGAAGTTCTGCTCCTAGTGACCTGTTTGGTAGCAATTAATATATGGACTCAATTTTCTAAAGATAACAGTGTGAAGAGTATAGACCCCTTTGTAGAAAATTAATGCGAGGTTTACAAGTTGATACACACACACACACACACACACACACACACACACACACACACGTGGGGGAGAGAGAGAGGAAAGGTCCTTCTGGAAGGACATTCACTGAACCAACAACTCTGAGGACACAGCAGAGTGGAGTGAGGGAAAGGTCCCATGCTGTCATAAAGTACTTATGCACTTTTTGTTTTTAATGAGCATGTATAACTTCAAGACTAAGAAGTCCTTGTATGAGGATGGAGAGATAGCTCACCAGGTAGGGCGAGTGCCTTGTCATATGTGTAGCCAAGGCTCAAATCCCGACACCACGTGAGAGTTCTTATCTGAATGGTAAAGTGGTGTAGATCTGTGAGACACCTCCACAACAGAAAATTAATTATGAAAAGTCGAGTTGTGAGAGGCTAAACCAAGCTTCAAAGAGAGAAATCAACAGTGTATGGTTTCCTTAGAGCAGTCTAAGCATGAAATGTTCCCCAGACACCACAACCAAAGAGAAGCAATGCCGCCACCAAATACCCCCTACACACACACACACACACACACACACACACACACACACACACACACACACACACACACACCTTCAAAGCACAGGCTTCCTACAGTATTGGCCTTCCATCCCCTTGTTCATTTTCTTTTGCCTTGTGCAAGTATCCATGTTTGTCTCCCCAGTAGAGGACAGGGACTCAAAGCCTCAAGAGTCAGCCCAGGTCGAGGCCTGACATAAAGGAACAGTTGAGTTTTGATGAAGCGATAAAGGAAGGAAGGAAGGAAGGAAGGAAGGAAGGAAGGAAGGAAGGAAGGAAGGGAGGGAGGGAGGGAGGGAGGGAGGGAGGGAGGGGAAGGAAGAAAGGAAGAAAGGAAGGAAGGGAGGGAGGAAGGGAGGAAGGAAGGGAGGAAGGAAGGAAGGAAGGAAGGGAGGGAGGGAGGGAGGGGAAGGAAGGAAGGAAGGAAGGAAGGAAGGAAGGAAGGAAGGAAGGAAGGAAGGAAGGAAGGAAGGAAGGCAGACAGCAGCACATTGGAAATTGCCAGGGCCAGCAGTTTGGTTTTTCCCCTCCAGATAATGGTGAAGCAGTGAAGATCTCTGACCAGAAGAACAAGCTAATGAAATACTATTTTAGGAAGACAGACCACAGAAGGGTGAGCTGGGAAGCTGGATGCCCAGGACCTACTCAAAGGCGATTTGGAAAGGTTGGTTTCCAAGCTGCCTGCGAGTGTAAAATCTATGAGTGCATTACCAGGTGGCCATCCGACTTTGTTTATTTTTATCCTACAAAATACAAGGTCAGAAACAACTACAGTGCTTTCCGCTGAAATTATTTTTTCTAATTGACACTGTACTTTACGCAAATATTAATTCATTTATTCAACAAACAGTTCTTGGGAACACTGTGTGAACCGGAAAGCAAATTATATTTCCCTCTGATGAGCATTTTAATTATAGAGATGCCTGAATCTCACTTCAGCTTGAAAGTGATCAGCCTGCAGCTGGCTTCTCTGAGACTGAGTATCCTTCCAAATACCAACGTTCCAACAGTCTCCCTTTCCGTAGAAGCTATAATGATGGGGCTCATTTTACAGTCCAAAACAAATTTTTTTTTCCCCTGCTTTCAAGACCAGTGTGAGCAAAGACCTGGGGCCAGTGACAAGTTAAGTCCAGCTGGACAGCAGTAAGAGACAGGAAGGATGGGCTGGAGCAGACTCAAGAACTACAAATGCCACAGAGTCAGTAAAGTGAGGGCGTAGAGTTGGCCAATAAAATCTGGATCTAGAATGTGGCTGGCTCATCTGAAGGAGGTGGCCACTTTTCAACTTTACCTGAGTGTGAACACATAGGAACATAGTCCTAAGGTGAATAAGTGTTCCAACTTTTCAGGATAAGTTCAACTTTAAAATTTTTTGCACTGGTGGGGTGGGGAATGCACTCAGGGCCTCATACTTCTGAGTGATACTTCTGAGTGGCCTCTTCAGTCCATTGTTATTCTATTCATTTGAAGCCAAAGAAAGAGGAGAGGTACCAAAGCACTATTCTACCACCCATGAGATGTCCTTAGTGCTCCCCGCTGGGGCTAGGGAATTGAGCCTGGGGACTGAGTCCACCATAAGTTCCGAGCTTTACCTGCTGAGTCACTTCCTAGTGTCCAAAGTTACACATCCATTGATTGTTGGAAAAGCCATCACATGTTTCTCTATGCAAAAATGTGTCATGACTTTTCCAATAACCCAGTAAGTCTCATATTAAATCTCCAGATTTCTTAAGGAAATCTTCAGTTTAATGTTCTGATGTAGATATACTGACAAGACTTGGGGAGGGGATGCTCATCAGTGAAAAGTCCTCTTCACGATTGCTCCCTAAATATTGTTTAGTTCCTAAGTATCCCTTAGAGTTTTTTTTTATATATACATGTACACAAACATGTATCCTATTGCCCCACCCTTCCTTACACAAAGGGTAACATTTTGTACATATTGTTCCTCCTGGGTTCTTTTTTTTCATGAATAATATATTTTTAATAATACATATTGCCTGGGTCTATACTTCCAAGTATGGATGCCAGCCTGGACTTGGCAGATACCTCAGCTCCTGGCTCACCAATGGGAATGGAAATCACTCCAATGGAGAATGGCTGCCCCTAAGTCCTGTTTGAAGATTCTTTGTCTCTGAAGTACTGAAATCCCTGTCACCAAAGGTGAACAATCATTTCCAGAAATGGGTGAAAGGTCAGACTCCCTACCCTCTGGAGTTAAGTTTTCTCTAACCTAGAGAGTCCTCCAGGCCTGATGACAGACAGGGTCCAGCTGTCAGCTGAAAGAAATGAGAAATGACCCCCACCTTTGGGCATTTTATTCCATCCTTGGTTTAAACAATGATGCAGGTCAAGGATGGAATACAAGGCCTCACACTTGTGCTCTACTGCTGAATCTCCCCTGTGGACTCATTTTTAAATTTTATTTTATATCTTTAATGGAAAAGGAAGAGGGAGAGAAAGAAAGAGAGAAAGAGATGGGGAAGAAGAGAGGAAGGGTGAGGGAGACCAAAGCACAACTCCACCATCCATGGAGATGTATTGGTCTCTGCCTGTGATGCTCTCATGTGGTGTTAGGGGCTCCACTGAGGGCCTCACAGATGGAAGGTATGCGCTCTACCCACTCAACCACCTCTCTAGTCCTATTTATACTTTTTTCTTTCTAAAGCTATATCTCTTTCAGAAATGCCTTTTTTTGTGAAGTTTTCCAGTTTCTCAAGATTTGGATCTTAAATCAGATGTCACCCTTCTAGGACCAGGAGACAGCATAGTGGTTTATGCAACAGACTTTCCTGCCTGAGGCTCTGGGGTCCCAGGTTCAGTCCCCAGCACCACAGGTCAGAGCTGAGCAGAGAAAATAAAATAAAACACACATCAAATCTTTAGAGAGACCCTAAGTCACCCAACCCTGTTTACCATGACCCTTCAATATCTTCTCTCTACTCTCTCCCGAATTGTTTTTTCTGTTTGTTTGTTTTCTTTCTTTCTACTTTTTTGTGTGTGTGTGGTTAGTTGTACAGGGTATAACCCCACACCACCACACTCATGACCGAAGCTCAGACTGTTTTCTTTAGAGTACATCATAAAACCACACTGACCACTTCTCCTGTGTTTGTTGTGGACAGTGGTCAGCAGGTGAGCCCACAGAGGGGCCAGAAATGTGTCGGGAGCACCTATCAGACTTCTTGGCAGGCCTCATCTGACAGTCACTGTGGCAGCCCCACCCCTTCGCAGTGGACACAGTCCAGCCACCTAGCAACTGCCAGGAGGCTCCCCGGAGAGCTTGGTTCAAGGTCTCAGGCTATACTGTGGTTTTTACTATTATTCCTCACAGCACCTTTTAGATATATGTACTGCACAGCTCATATTTTTTGCTTTTATTATTCATTATGATTTTTCTCTGAGGGAACAAGTATTTAGATAGGTCTGATTGAACCTCGAAAAGGTTCATAAAAAATGAGTCAGAGGAGGTGTTCCCCGTGGAAAGATGAACCAACTTGTTCAGAGCAGCCTGGCATCTGGCCAGACCTGTGGGTACAAAATCCGAAAAGACACTAGTGATTGCCATTTGTCAAGGACTCTTGCGGCACTGTGCTGAGACCCTGGATGAACAACATATGGACTCAGTCCTCACAGGAAACTGGGGTTTATTGGGGTCCCTTTTTTGTTGCTGAGGAGTTATTCTGATGCATTCTCCGCCCCCAGATCAGGTTTTACTATGCCGCGCGAAACCCTAGCATTGCCCCCTTCAACCAATCCTGGCCCTACACGTCACCTCTGGTTGTCGCCCAATAAAAAGCCCCCTCACCCCTCCCCTCGCTCTCTCTGGGCTCTCAGCTCTCCCTCTCTGAGGTCTCGCTCCCTGCTCTCCCCCCGTGGTCAGCCATTGCCGGCTGGCTCCACGTGGTCGGCCATTGCCGGCTGGCTCCACGTGGTCTGAACCAAACCCCCCCCATCCTATAATAAAGATTTGTGTACCCCTTTGCTCTGGACGTCCGATCTCTTCTCCGTGGTGCAGCCCGACACCAGACCACCTCAACAACACTTTTTAGGGGTGGGAGATCCAGACATGACTAGCAAACAACTTACTCAAGGTCATCCAGCTAGAACATGGTCGAAGCTGGACTTCGAACCCAAGTATTCCTGGTTTCCTACTGGCATTCTCATTATATGCTAAAACAAATATCTACTGAAAGCCGGTGGGCAGGTGGCAACATACCCAGGAGAGCACACATGCTGCCATGTGCAAGGACCCAGGTTCAAGTCTCCAGTTCCTACCCTGGGGGGGGGGGGGGAGGAAAGCTTCATGAGTGGCAGAGCAGTGCTGCTGCTATCTCTTTTCTCTCTTCTTCTCTCCCTCTTTCCCTCTCCCTAGCAAGAAAAATTGGCCACTGGGAATAATGTAGGTCTCATGTAGGTCCCAGGCCCCAGCAATAGTGGATGACAAGAAGAAATGTGTACTGGAAAATTTAATCTGGGGTGTGAGTGTGTGTGTGTGTGTGTGTGTGTGTATGTGTGTGTTTAAATCAGCAAATAGAGGTAAGCATCAGGATCTGGTTTCAAATCTAGCTAACTGGAGGTAGGCTTGAACAGATTCCTCTCCCTCAGAATTCTGCCCCCTGATGTCAAGTGAGCAGCTGGACCTCTGGTCCTCTACTCTGCTATATGTGGCCAGGATGTTTGCTCTAAGGGAAGCCAAAAAGAGTCAGTACTGGATCCCCTTACAGACCCCTCTGGGGTCTCCTCTCCCACAAGTGCGCCCAATATCCCTTTGCTGGCTCTGGGGCCTTCTCCTCTCACTGCCTCATTACATCCTCACAGCAGCCAAGAGAGACAGGAATGGCCACTCCCATTGCATAGACAGGAAAGCTGAGGCAGAGAGATGACAGGGCAGCGAGCTGGCCAATCCTGATCCTCTGGCTCCTGCTCTAGCGTCCTCTCCTGCTGTCCCCAGAGCTCAGAGGAAAAAGACAGAAGGGGGGGACAGGTGGTGGCACACCTGGTTGAGCGTACATGTTACAAGGGCCCCAGTTTGAGTCCCCAGTCCCCACCTGCAGGGGAAAAGCTTTGCAAGTGGTGAAGTAGTGTTGCAGGTGTCTCTCTGTCTCTCTATCACCCACTTCCCTCTCGATTTCTGGCTGTCTCTATCCAATAAGTAAAGACAATAAACTTAAAAAGAAAAAGGAAAAAGACAGAATAAGGTCAACTTTCTTTTAAGTCCCAAGGTTGGACTCCAACCATAACTGAAGAAGGCAGCAAACCAGATTTGATGGCCATTTTTTTTCTTTGTGGGCATGCACCCACTGCCCCACAGTCTCTCCCAGGAAGAGCCTGAAAGCCAGAGCCTGAGTGATCCACCAGACTGGAAGGAGCCTCTCCAAGTCTCCTCCCACCATCCAACTTGCTGATACAGACATGAGCCTCTGAGAAGGTGTTAGCAAGGGTTCAGACTTGTTCCCTTCCCTCTTGCTCTCCCTGGCAGAGGGCTGTGGAGCCACAGCTGGAGGCAGGACTGCCTGGACCTCTGATGGGGTCCCCCCCTGGCTGTCCCCTCTGGCAGGAAGACACCACGGCTGCCCCACCAGCAGGCCTGTGGCCCAAGGACACATCTGCAGGTAATTAGTCCCAATCAGGATGGGCCCAAACTGCTGACGACACAGGAACCAGCAGGCCATGTCACTGGTTTGCAAATGGTGAGCAGTTTCTGAACCGTGGCCCTGGCTGGCCAAGACGGAGTTTAACTTAATATTTAATGTGGCATATAAACGATGGAGAGAAATCGACTCCGTTCTCTAATGAGACCTTCCCTGGGCATCCCTGAGTGGGAGGGCTGGGAGGAAACAGCATGGCAGGGAGGCTAGGACGCTGGGGGGGTGGAGGGAGGGCTGGGCTGGGTGCACAGTCTAACAGAGCACTGCTAGGTGCTGGGCTTTGGGGAAAGGTGATGCCGGAAAACTTGAGGTCTCTTCTGAGGCATGCAGAACTATGTCAGCACGTCCACGAACATGCTGCCTGTGCTAAGTAACGTCATGTGGTGCTTTGAAGGCCCACTCTGCTCTGGAGGGCCACTCCTTGTACGCACTTTAATGGCCCTCAGTGGGTCAGTAGCTGTCCCCTGAAGAGTGATTTGAAATGTAGGTTGAGAACACATACTGCCGCAGACAAGGGCCTGGGTTCAGACCCCCAGTCTCTACCTGCAGAGGAAAGCTTCATGAATAGTGAAGCAGTGCTGCTGTTCTCCACTTCTGCTCCTGTCATCCCCTTCCCTCTCATTTCTCTCTTCTCTATCAAAAACATTTTTTTAAAAATGGGGGCTGGGCAATGGCACACTAAGTTAAGCCCACATGGCACAAAGTGCAAGGACCAGTGCAAGGATCTCGATTCAAGGCCCTCGTTCCCCACTTGTGGGGGCGGGGGGGGTCGCTTCACAGGCGGTGAAGCAGATCTGCAGGTGTCTATCTTTCTCTCCCCCTCTGTCTTCTCTTGATTTCTCTCTGTCCTATCCAACAACAACAACAATAATGGAAACTACAACAAAATGGAAAAAATGGCCACCAGGAGCAGTGGATTTGTGCTGCAGGCACTGAGCCCCAGTGATAACCCTGGAGGCAAATAAATAAAATAAAATAAAGTAATTTTAAAAGACCACCAAGAGTGGTGGATTCGTCATGTAGGTACCTAACCCTGGGAATAACCCAGGTGGAGATGAGAGGAAGGAAGGAAGGAAGGAAGGAAGGAAGGAAGGAAGGAAGGAAGGAAGGAAGGAAGGAATAGAAAGAAAGAGTGTAGATTTAGCGGCTGGGTAGAGGGTGTGTTTTGCCGTGCATGGTCAGTTTGGGAGCAGTGATAGCACACGTATGGGAGACCCCGGCTCCGTAAAGAGAGAAAAAAGGAAACAAAAAGTGTGTGTGTGTGTGTGTGTGTGTGTGTGTATGTGTGTGTGTCTGTGTGTGTGTGTGTCTGTGTGTGTGTGTTAACACAATGGGATTATTAGGGATTATTGGCTTGCAAAAGACTTATTATTGGCATGCAAAAGACTTTCCTTTTATCCTGCACTATTGTCATGTCCTGCCAAACATTCCAGTAGGTGAAAAATCTGTTTATAATTATTTGAATCTAGAATTGAGCTTCATTTACATATAAATGTGGACTTGCAATTTCCATGGTCTTAATATACGCTGAATTTTCTAGGAATGCAACAGCCGTGTAAATGGAGTGGAGTTTGCACTTTGTTGTACTTGGCATTTTGCCAGGAGTCCCCCACCCATTTGCCAAACCTCCTGGCAGTGGGAGTCAGTGGGAGTCAGGCTCCCGCATTCCCGAGTCTGGGGCCTGCACTGGCGCCCTCACAGAGATGCTGAGCATGGGGGCAAGGCCCAGACTACTTTATTGCGTCTAAGAGCTAGAGTCACAGTATATTTGCTTATCAAATGACACAGAAGCTTCAGATGTCAAACTAGATAGTACTTATCACGCTATGTCACCTTTTCCTTAATCTTACAGTCAGTATTTTGTTTTGATTTCTTTTGCAATTAGCTGAGTAGCATAACTTTTGTGGACATACTTTCAGAAGAATAAAGGGCAGTATTTGTGTTTGCTCTCCCAAGAGGATCCAGTGTGGGACTGAGCAGGGAACCCCAAATGTAGTGCAGCTCTAAGGTACCCCATTAAGCAGGGGGAGACTGGGAATCTTTTCCCCACGACTATTCACAGACAAATACCTGACCTACAGGTATGCTTGTAGCTCTAGGTGAATACTTCTGCTTTCTCACACTGAGGAGATCACAGTTAACTCGACAGATTTTCCATGTACTTAAATTATATCTTAGACATTATTCATGTGAGTACAAGGAAAGCTAAATAATTCTTATCAATAGTTGCATAGTATCTTGTGATGCCAAAGAGCCATCATCTCTTGGTAGACAGTGTAGTTTCCATTTGTTTGCCATTGTAAATAATTCTGCAATTACTGGATCATTAGGGAGGAGATAGCTCACCCAGTAGAGCACACACTTTACCATGAGAGCCCCCAGCCAATACACTAGAGCACCAGACACAGGGAAATATTCATGAACAGTGAAACAATGCTGTGGGGTGTGTGTGTGTGTGTGTGTGTGTGTGTGTGTGTGTGTCCCTCCTCCCCCACCTCTTCTAGTTCTCTCTGGGCCTGAAAGGTATACTGAGACAAAGACCAATTATTATAAAGTTATAGTTAGTTGTCGTTATAGTTATAGGTACCACTGTGCTTCTTTGTGATTCTACCTGATAAAGTTAAAAAAGATTTTTCATTTTCCCTGATGCAGCCCCACCCTACCTACAGTTTTTATATATAAAAAAAGGAAACATTGACAAAAAACATAGGATACAGGGGGCCAGTTGGTGGTGCACCTGATTAAGTACTCACATCACAGTGCACAAGGACCCGGGTTCAAGCCCCTGGTCCCCACCTGCAGAGGGAAAGCTTCACGAGTGGTGAAACAGGGCTGCAGGTGTCTCTCTGTCTCTCTCCCTCTCTGTCTTCCCCTTCCCTCTCAATATCTCTCTGTCTCTATCCAATAATAAATAAATGAATGAATAAATAAGTAAATAAAACAGGATAAGAGGGGTACAACTCCACACAATTCCCACCACCAGAACTCCGTATCCCATCCCCTCCCCTGATAGCTTCCCTATTCTTTAACCCTCTGGGAGTATGGACCCAGGGTCATTGTGGGATGCAGAAGGTGGAAGGTCTGGCTTCTGTAATTGCTTCCCTGCTGAACATGGGCGTTGGCAGGCCGATCCATACTCCTAGTCTGTCTCTGTCTTTCCCTAGTAGGGCAGGGCTCTAGGGAAGTGGGGCCCCAGGACACATTGGTGGGGTCATCTGCCCAGGGAAGTCTGGTTGGCATCATGTCAGCATCTGGAACCTACCTACATTTCTAAGAGCTCCTTCCTACCTACTAGCAGGTGTGGAGTCGCCTCTCAGAGACTGTCTCTCTGGATTAGCCCAGGGCTGCTGGGCTAGGAGGGCTGTCTGCCTATGCCAACTTCCCCCTCCAGCACAGTAGTGAGCTCAGCAGTCACTGTTAGAGGGTCCTGGTTGGCATGCCAGGTGCCTCCTGTGTGCCGGCAAGCACCTGAGCATACTGCCTGGTCTTACGTATGTATCATCCTGAAGCGCTAGGTGCTAGCTAACTAATTCCCACAACAGCACTGTGAGGGAGCTGCTACCACAGGTCCCATTTTTACGGACTCAAATCACAGTCCAGGAGGCTTACAGAACTTACCCAACCTACACAACTGGCATGCAAGAGGCTTTGCATTGATCCCCTATCTCTGTTCCCCCCCTTCTTTCTTGTTTCATTTTATTTCATTTCTTTTTGGTTTTCTTTCCATCAGAACACTTTTTAAAAAAGATTATATTTATTTAATTTCCCTTTTGTTACCCTTCTTTTTTTATTGTTGTTGTAATTATTATTGTTGTTGTTATCAGAACACTTTTTGACTCTGGTTTATGGTGGTGCCTAGGATTGAACCTGAAACCATAAAGCCTGAGGCATGAAAGTCTTTCATAGAACAGTTATGCTACCTCCCACCCCATTGCTCTGCATTTTTAATAATGTATGGAGGGTGAAAGAGGTAAAGTCACAGCTTTATCTTTCAGTTCTTTGTGTGCAAAGACTCTTATTATCAGTTTGTATCTGTTACAAAGTGACCTGCATTTCTCTGAAAGACTACTACCATATGGCTTTGCTTATGTGTACAAGATAAAGAACTGAAACACATAAATTTGTAAAAACAAAGATACAGACAAAACAACCACCAAACTTCTGCTAAGACTTTGTGAAAACTATGGTGGTTACCCTGGGGGGTGCGCTGGGGGAACAGTAGTCAAGGGTGTGGTTTGGAACTATTGGGGTGTCAGAAAAGTCATGAAACATTATTGCAGAGAAAACTATGTCATGACTTCTCCAACAACACAATAGATCCCTGCTGTCTTATAAGGGTTTTTTTTTTTGTTCTCTTTTTAAAATTTATTTTAATGTTATTAGTGATCTAAGAAATTATAAAATAACAGTGATACCATTCTGCACTGCTCCCACCACCTGAGTTCTGTATCCCCATTCCCTCCATTGGAAGCTACAGGAGTTTTCCCAAGGTCACAGACATGGTTGTCATCTGACAATTTTGTTATTTGTTTTAGTTAGTTTGTTTCTTTGCCTCCAGGATTATTGCTGGGATTCGGTGCGGGCACTATGAATCTACTGCTCCTGGTGGCCATTTTTTTCCATCTTTTATTGGGTAGAACAGAGAGAAATTGAGAGAGGAGAGGAATACAGAGAGGGAGAGAGAAAGACACCTGCAGACCTGCTTCACCACTTGTGAAGCGACACCCCTGCAGGGGAGTTGGGGGCTCAAACCAGGATCCTTATGCTGGTCCTTGCCATTTGTACTGCATGCACTTAACCCAGTGCACCACTGCCCAGACCCCTCATCTTACAACTTTGTAAAACATTATTAAACCACTAATGAAATTAATTTTTTTAAAAAAGTTGAAACCCAACAGTCTACCTCCAAATTTCATCCTTAACACTGACATCGATAAAGGTTGACCCTTCCAGAAATGTCCCTGCTTTGCACACACCAAGTACCTTCCAACCTAAACCTCCAACCTTCCTTGCCTCAGCCCCTGCATACAACTCTGAATGCCCACGAGCTGCCAGGTATCCCCACTGACTGACAAGGTCGACACCATTCAGAGCTGCCTTTCTCCCAAGAGAGATGAACCCCAGTCCTCTGAACGCTCAGCTCCACCCACAGGTGCCCCCAAATCACCCAGGTTCCCTGCTACCCTGCCCGTCCACAATCCACTTGACATTTGCTCTCTCCTGGCTGTGTCAGAGCCATACACATGCCAATGTCTCTTCAGGGTCACCACTCCTGGTCCCACCTGCCTCCTCGAGGACTGACTCCATAGTCCCCTCAGGACAAACAAGGCTGGTCAAGTCCAAAAGCATCAAAAAGTCGTTCTTTCCATCACACGCACACACTCTTGCTCTCGCTCACTCCTCCTCCTCACCACAGGTGCCCTCACCTGTCACAATGGGGTAGGACTGTGGCCCAGGCACACTGCTCCCAATGTCGGCAGGGGTGGGGCTCGTCAGGTTGGCTTTCATGTCGTCCAGCCCTCCAGCCAGCGAGGCCATGGCTGAATACTCGGCAGTCTAGAAGAGAAAATAAAAGGAGATGGCTCATCATTGAGACTCCAGACCAGCCCAGCCACACGCCACAGCCACTGGCTGGCCCAGCCACCTCACTGAATTGGTCCAGGCCAGCACCAGGGCCCAAGGGGGACACTCAGAACGAGAGCAGGGCCCAGGATCAGCATTTCCTCCCAGGGAGAGCAGTGGACAGGACTCACTGCTACTTCACAGGAATTCACCTCACCCAGCCTCAGCTGAGCCAGCCCAGTGGACAGCCCAGAGTCAGTCCCCCTCCTTCCAGCTGGGGAAAGCAGGGCACAAACCAGAGTCCAGGAGCCACGAGGATGATGGAAAGAAAAGCTTGTGATTTCTGTGCTCTGAGCCCAGAGAAAAAGAAGTGCAGACAAAAAGGATAATGAATTTGAAACAGCATCCTGTCTGGGCCATCTTGACGAGCAAACTGAGGCCTGAGAGGAGGGAGGGCTTTGCCAAGGCAGAAGCCCAGCCCAGGAAAATGATTTACCAGAAACCTGCTGCCCAAATCCAGCGCATCAGAATAATTCAGCCACAGCTTGGCAGGGGGCTCTGGACTCAGGGAGCATTTGGACACACCTGTAAGCGCCAAAGCGTGAGGTGCGCAGACCTGATTGATTCACCAAGCCCTGCCAGCCATGCGCACCCAGCCCATGGGTCAGGCTCCTTTCCTGATGTTATTTCATGAAATCAGAGCTTGTGATGAGTCATTTCCATGGCATCCAAGCCACTATTAGAATGGTCTCCAGAGAAGGTTGTGAAGATGCCAACCTGAACCTTCCCATTTGAGGCCACATTAAAGCATAAGCATGACTGACAGGTTTCTTCCTCCCACTCAACCCCTAAGCCAAAGAATTGGATCCTGCATGCCGAGTTCTCGGAACTGCCAGTAGAGGCTGCCTCACTGTCAGGGTTAAGTCCTTGCTAGAGAGGCACAGGGAAGCAGGCAGTGTCTCCTGAAAGGATGTGCAGACACCCTGGATGAGATAAGGACTGAGTCACTTGGGGGGGTGGGGGAGCAAGGATCAGAGGAGTCTCTGGGTAAGTGGCAGGCAGAAGGCAGAAGGCAGAAGGGACTCAGGCCCAGGCACACTGCTGGTATTTTTCTCTGCAAAGGAATTATTCAGTAGGAAGTCCTTCCTACAATGCCAACACTAATTCAAAGGGACATATGCACCCCTATGTTCATAGCCGTGTTATTCACAATAGCTAAAGAGTGGAAGCAACCTAAGTGCCCACTGACAGATGACGGAATAAAAAATATACGCAATATACACTCCATTGAATACTACTCTGCAATCAAGATGATATTGTGTCCTTTGGGACAAAATGTATGTAACTGGAGGTGATTATGTTTCAGGGAAAAAAGTAAAGAGGTGAAAGATAAACACCAGATAATTTCACTCACATGTGGAATCTATAGATCTGATACACATCAACTTGGCAAACAAACTGTCTCTAGGACTTTGTGAGAACTATAATGGTTAGCACAGGGATGGAGGGGCACAGAACATTGATGGTGGGTATGGTGTGGAGCTGTACACTGTAATATTCCAATCTTACATAAACCACTGTCAGAATCTTACATAAACCACACATAAAGAATGGCTTAATTTAAAGAAGAAGAAGAAGAAGGAGTAGGAGGAGAAGGAGGAGGAGGAGGAGGAGGAGAAGGAGGAAAAGCAGGAGCAGGAGCAGGAGGAGAAGGAGGAGGAAGAGGAGGAGGAAGAGGAGGAGGAGGAGGAGGAGGAAGAAGAGGGGGAGGAGGAGGAGGAGGAGGAGAATCCTTCCCGGACAGCTCAAATGTCAGGCAGGTGGGTGGAAGCTGACAGTCCAGGCAGTGACACACGCCAAGATGGAGCCTCACTAAGGACAGCTTGTCCAGAGCTTCCCAGCTCTTCCATCATGCCTTGTGTCCACCTCCACCCCACCCCACCCTGAAGCTGGCTCAGAAACATGCAGAAAAGAGCACAGGCCTGCAGGTAGCCTGGGTGTGCCTAAGGGAGAAGGACAAGATGGGAACACACCTCCCCAGCACCAGGAATCACGATAATAAAACAGCAGTAATTGAGACAGTGTGGAATTGGCACAGACACAGATAAATAGGCCATTGGAGCCAAAGTAAGCCCCGAAACTGATCCGCACATGTATGGGCCCTTGATCTATGAGAGAGGAGATGTACAAATCAGCAGGGAAGGATGGACTCTAATAAACAGTGCAGGAGCAACCCATTACCCATTCAGAAACAGGGGGAAAAAGAAATTGGATCTTTACTTTACACCAGACACAAAAATCAATTCCGGGTGGATTAGAGACGTAAATGTGAAAGGCAGAGAGACATCTAATGTGGTTGACTGCGGGCTCAGCCAAAAATGCTTGGGAACAAGTCTGTCCTTCACAGAAAGGGAAGGAGTGGCCCTGGGGTGTTCACACGGGTTCTTGGGCTCTGCAAGGACAGCTGTGGTTCCCAGGCATCATGTTGCTGTACTCTGATGTCTCCTCCTTCAGGAAGTCCAACCTGACTGCCACTTCCCATCGGGGGGTTCTGCTCTCCCCTGATGTGTTACCATGACAAAGAGGGGCATAGTCTCCATGGCCATATCAAAAACTCACACTTATCCATCACATACTATGTGATGATAGGGATTTTACCTGAATTATCCCATTGAATCTTCACAATGGCCCTCCCATGATGTAGGTTGTAAATTATCCCCATATTACAGATGAAGAAACTGAGATTCCCACTATAAAAGGGAAGTGTCTTCCGGACACACAAGCTTCACAACTCAGGAGATAACACCATGGCTAGAGCACTGGACTTAGAGGCACGAGGCCCCAAGTTCAATCCTTGATGCTGCATGTGCCAGGGTGACGCTTGGCTTTTCTCTTTCTCCCTCTCACCCATCTATCTTTTCAAAGGAACACACAGTTTCTCTGTGCCAGGTTCAGGATTCAAGCCTGAGCCCATGTGACTGCAATCTCTTGATAGTTGTCCTGATACCACTCACTCTGGTATGTCCTGACACCTTCAGCAGGTATGAAGTCAACTTGCTAGCACTAGTGTTTCCTAATGAAGTCAGGACAGAGGAAATATTCAAGGATCTCACAGAAAGACCAAGTTGTGCTTCGTGAATCTGTGTTTCACCTGCAAGTGGGCAGGTGTGTAGCTGGTAGAGATGAATGCACAGGTGGCAGGAAGCTGGGAAAGCTGTCTAGACTTCACCCTTTGGGGAATGGAATTTGGCCATGGCACTAGCCTCCTAATTTGCTAGAACTAATCATGAAGCAGAGCTCACCAGAAGCAGGTCCTTTAGGGCACTGCCGTGTGCAAAGATTGAATGTCAAAATATCTCTGTTAGGGTGTCTGCCCAGATAGTGTCGTCTGGGGCTAGGCCCAGGGGTAAGAACAGTTCACCCCCTTGTCTATGCTACTGAGTGTCCTGGTCAAGAAGAATAGAAGTTGGTCAGGGCTTGCTGAGCTCCTCATGTGTGTAAGATGACAGGTGGAAAAATGATATGTTCTTTGCCTTCAGCCTCAAATTAAAAAAAAAAAATTCACAGGCCCAGAAGCTCCACCCAAGAGAGGCAGATGCTACTAACCTGACAGCAACCCCTACCTCCTTCCCCATGCAGAGATGAGCTGAGGAAGACTCAAGGGGAAGAGGACTGGAGGGATCCAGAAACAGGGCACCTGCCGGCAGCTGGAGGAGGTGACAGAGGTGAAGGTGGCCAGGCCACAGCCTTGCATAAGTAAATAAATGGTCATTCCCTGAGAGAACCGGGTGGCATCTCGGCTGAGCGGAGGCATCCCTGGGTCTTCCTCTGCTCACTGCCTGGACTGTCCCCCTCCTGGACTCCAGACTGGGCAGGCACCCCACCCCCCAAAAATAAAGCCAATCTGATTTCAGAAAATTGCAAGAGTGTGTAACTTATTTAATGTTCAGTTGGCAGGTTATTTTTCCTATTGAATTTTGTTTCAGTCAATGAATTCACTCTCAGTTTATTCATTCACTTCAACAACTGGGTTTTGAAATCTTCCGTTGCTTGTGTCACCCAAGCAGTAGAAGATCCAAAAACCCAGTAGCACCATCTCCACTAGTGACAAAAGGTAAAGTGAACTCTCTCAAGATCAGGGTCTCCAAACTGATAGTGCTCAGAGACCAGCCCTTGCTGCCCTCTACCCTCCATGCCTCCACTGCTATCTCAAAGGCTTGTTCTTGGGAGGCGAGCGGTGGTGCGCCTGGTTAAGCTCACACATTACCATGTGCAAGGGTTCACTTTCAAACCCCCACTCTCCACCTGAGTGGGGGGAATACAAGGGGAAGCAAGTCTGCAGGTGTCTCTCTTTCCCTCTCCCTATCTTCTCCTCCCCTCTCAATTTCTCTCTGTCCTAATAAAATTAGAAAGAAAGAGAGAAGGAAAGAAAGAAAGGAAAAGATAAAAAGAGGGAGTGGGGCTGTAGCGCAGCGGGTTAAGCGCAGGTGGCGCAAAGCACAAGGACCGGCATAAGGATCCCGGTTCGAACCCCGGCTCCCCACCTGCAGGGGAGTCGCTTCACAGGCAGTGAAGCAGGTCTGCAGGTGTCTATCTTTCTCTCCTCCTCTCTGTCTTCCCCTCCTCTCTCCATTTCTCTCTGTCCTATCCAACAACGACAACAACAATAATAACTACAACAATAAAACAACAAGGGCAACTAAAGGGAATAAATAAATAAAATAAATATTTTTAAAAAAGGAAAGATAAAAAGAAAAGAAAGAAAAAAAAATGGCCTCCCAGAGTGGTGGATTTGTAGTGTTGATGCCAAGCCCCAGAGATAACTCTGGTGGCAATTAAAAAAAAAAAAAAAAAGACTTGGCCCTGAGGCTGGCCTTTCTTCTCCAGTGGGATCCCACACCCCTTACCCAGCTCCTGTATAAGTCAAGGGATGCTAACATTGAGCTTGAATGTATAACCATTTCCTAAGTCGTTGCTGTCTGCCGCTCTGAAAGTGTCTGCAGTATTTAAAAGCATCTGCTTTTTCTTCAACCTCCTGGGGTCCTCTGGGCCCTCGCTACACCAGTTTCTCTTTAGCCACTCCAGACACTGTCCTGCCTCTGTCTGGAAAGTCCATCTCCCTACACCTAGAGAATACCTGCACTGACCAAAGACCTACAAGTGACACCTCCTCGGTGAAGCCATTCCTGCACCCCCACACTCCTGCAGAGAAACCATGATTCCCTTGTTTATGTCTTCACACTCGGTGCACATTTTGCACATATCACCTTGACCATGCTGTCTATCACGAGTAAAGGCTGCTTGTCTAACTCCCTCTAGGGTTCCTGTAGAGCTTGGAAAGTAGAACACCTGTAGGTCCCTTAAAGTGCTGGATGCATGGATGGATGGATGGATGGATGGATGGATGGATGGATGGATGGATGGATGGATTCTTCAGTTGTATGTGACTTTGATTATACTCAAAAATGAACTAGAGAATGTTTCATAAAGAGATCTAAAATCTCTTCCATGACTCCAACGCAATTCTACTCTTCATTAAGTGAGCAGAAAACAGTATCTTCATATAACCTTAGCTAAAACCCTGGGGGAAGTGTCTTGGTCTGTGATAGAATATCAGATATTCAACATTAATTAGAGGCAATAAAATGAAAGTCATACAAATAACTACTTTAATCTGTGGCAACGCTATTCATAGATCTTCAAATTCCTTGTCAATGCCCTCTATAATTTAGTAGCAGGAAAATTTAAAAAAAAAAAACCTTTTTCTTGTGAAGAAAAATTAATCTAACTAAAGAATACAAACACTGGAAAACAGTGCCTATCCCTTTTCACCTTGGCTGCCAGGATGCTCAAGCAAATTCACTATTTAGTCATGACCTGGCTGACACTAGAGCAATGAACTTCCCCTCTTCACATAATTTGAGGGTTTTTTTTTCTATCCTTAATTAACTTAGATTGTGTAGTTTTTTATTTTGCAGACAATCTCAAGTCCTTTATGAAAATGGAAAGTAGGAAAGGTAGAAAAAATGACAGAAAATGAAAGATAGAAAGAAAAATCAAGGAGAGAGAACAAGATACACAAAGAACAGAGGAGAGGAGAGGAGGGGAAGGGAGGGGAGGGGAGGGAAGGGAAGGGAAGGGAAGGGAAGGGAAGGGAAGGGAAGGGAAGGGAAGGGAAGGGAAGGGAAGGGAAGGGGAGTTACTGGTGCCCCTTTTTCTGGTAACAGGAAATCCATTCCCTGTGATTCCCTGGGAAGCTATGGGTTGAGCACTGGGTTAGGGTGTCCACTAGATATGCAGACAGTAGTTAAGCACACAGTTAAAATGTGTAAATGTGCTGACACATCTATGAATTTAGGAACAGAGTTCCTTTCCAACTCCCAGTAATAGACAATCACAGGCACTAGCTGTGTTTCCACAGCTAGTGTGGATTTAGCGTCCTATATCTCTGAACTCTTGGAGTTCTTCCATAGAATGACATTTGGGGTTTCTACTTCCTTCCTATTAGGATCAGCCAGTGCTGTCCTTGACTATGACCCAGGAAGAGAAATAAAATGAGGTCAGAAGTTTGCAGATGTTAATCCCAATGCAGCCAGTCAGGAGAAATCTTCCTTTATCTTCTGTAAGGTCTCAAGGTCAAGACCAGCAGGAACCTGCACCCTCCTCATAGCCACTGTGCTCTAGACAAGGGAACATTCTGCACTCTCAAATGTCTCAGCTAGAAGGATATCCAGGGTATCCTTCCTAGCTTGGAAAAACTGAAGGACAGGGAAGGGAATGGATTGCCTTAGCAAATTTTAATCTGATTTGTTTATATAATTTTTGACCTCATGGTAAAAAGAACAGTGAATAAGGGGCTCTGCTTCTTTCTGAACTGTGTGGCCTTAGGCAAACCAGGCCAGCTCTCTGAGGAGCATGCTCCTTACTGATACAATGGAATGTTGGGCTGGGAAGATAGCATAATGGTTCTGACAAAGATTTTCATGCCTGAGGCTCTGAGATTCCCAGGTTCAATTCCCTAGAACCACCATGAATCAGAGTTGAGCAGTGCTCTGGTGCTTCTCTGTCTCTTTCATTAAAATAAATTTAAAATGTATATGTGTGTGTGTGTGTGTGTGTTTTTTACAAAGGAAATAAAGTGGAATTTTAAACTTGATCACTTACTGTCTGTCTACAGGGTGAGCATGAGAATCTGAAGGGCAAAGAGAAAGATAGTGCTTTGGAAACTCAGCAGCATGAAGGGTCAAGGACTCCTAGGAATGATCAAGAGGGCTCATGCCCCAGAAAGGGTTTGCTGGGTATCATTTGGGCCCCTAGGAAATTACCTGGAAAAGGACTGCCTGGGGCTGCACCAAGTATTGTCTCATCAGCACGGGGCACCACTGCCATAGCATGGAGGAGAGAAGAAACAGACACGTGAGAAGGATGACAGCATGAAGGAGGCAGTGCACGAGGATGAGGCTGTGGCACTCGCTCCCTCCGATGCTCACCTCAGCCACTAGGCTACCCATCACCTGCTCAGCTCCTCGAGGCTCACTGCCAGGCTCGGGGTGGCCCTCGGGAACTGGGCCAGAGCCAGGTCAGCCCCTCCCCTCTCGAAAAACCAAACACCTGATCAGCTACACCCCTACCCCAGCTGGTGGTGTGCTCCTGGGGCCTGGGGCCTGAGACAGAGGCAGCTGGCATGGGACAGGGGCCTGGGGACGGGTCTCTCCTTATCACCAGCCTCTCTTCCCTATCTGAGGAATTGCACTGGCTCCCTGGGATCCCTGTCACTACTAAACGTTCTTTGCCTTTCTAACTGGCCACGTGACCAAGTGTGGAGTTCCTCTTCAACAGGTAAATTCCCAAGGCAAGAAGACAGAGAGATGAAGGGGGGGCTGGTTCTCTAGGTGAGTGGAACTTAAAGATCTATCAATAGATTAGAATGTGAGCCCTGATTCCAGCAAACTGTCAAAAGCACAGCTGTAAATAACAATAATGATGATGATGCTTTGACAGGGAATGTAACAGCTAGAGATGCAGATACCCATTGGCTACAGGCATTGACAACTTCAGAGGTGTGGTGACAAGAATGTGCTGATGCTTCTGGAGGCCTCATCTTTTTTTCTTCTTGTAGTTATTACTGTGGTTGTTACTGATGTCACCGTTGTTGGATAGGACAGAGAGAAATGGAGAGAGGAGGGGAAGACAGAGAGGGGGAGAGAAAGACAGACACCTGCAGACCTGCTTCACCGCCTGTGAAGTGACTCCCCTGAAAGTGGAGAGCCAGGGCCTCGAACAGGGACTCTCATGCCAGTCCTTGTGCTTTGTGCCACCTGCGCTTAACCCATTGCGCTACCGCCCGACTCCCAAGGCCTCGTCTTTTAAACAGCCCTCCTAAGATACTCAAGAGAAAGTGATACAAAATGGAGCCTGTTTCAGAGTAAAGTACAGTGAGCAAAATGCACTCTCTTCAGACAATGGAATATTATTCGACAAGAAAAAGCATCAGTACCAGTACACAGTACAACATGGGTCGGCCTCCAAAGGATGGTGAGTGAGACGAGCCAGGTGGTGGTGGACACCCAAGCCGAAGAGTCAGCACACAGAAAGCAGAGCGAGGCTGGCAGGAGCTGAGCTGGGAGCAGGGCGGGCCTGTGGGGAGTAATGGAACTCTTCCAAAACTGGGGCTGTGGTGGCGGTAACGCAAGTCTACTAAACAGCGCACACTCCCACTCTCAGTGATTTGTCCAGTGGGTGAATTTGAATGGAACAAAATTTGTCTTCAGGACCAGAAAGATAGCTCATCTGGTAGACTGGCTGCTTTGCCAAGCACTTGCAGCCCAGATTCAAACCCCAGCACCACATGGGAGGTGCTATGACACCAGAGGAAGCTCTGGTGCTATAGTTTCTCTCCCTCAGCCTCCTTCTCTCCATCTCTCTATCTGAATGGAAGAAGGGAGGGGGGCTTGGAGTGGTGAAGTCATGCATGCATGAGTCCTGGGCTCCACTAAATAATAATAATTCAATAAAGCAGCTAAAAATGCAATGAAGCATTAGGAGAATGGGGCCATGCATGAGACAAGGCTGCATGTGCAAGACGGGAAGTTAGAGGAAGATCAGACTATTCCATCAGCTCTGAGAGCAGCATGTGTTGGGCTCCACTCCACTTGCCGGCAACCATCCGCTGCCCAGCAAATGCTTGGGGGACAGTTCGTTCCCCCCAAGTACGTTCCTCCCTCATGCAGCCAGGACTCTGTGTTCTTCCAAGCTGTGCTCTCCCCATCTTTGGGGATTCCAATGTTCCAAACACAAAGAGTATGAAGCTTTACCATGCATATTACTCAGCTTTGAGCCCCAGCACCACATGGGAGTGTCACAGTCCCAGGGCAAACCCCAAGGCATTGGTGTTCTACTCTCTCTCTATAGCGCACACACAAGGCTTCAGCTGCACACACACATACACACATACACACACACACACCACTGCTCTGAAAAGGGTAGCAGAAGGGATTCTGGTGGTTATGAACCTTCTCTGTATCTCGAGTCTATCACTGCCAATATCCCAGTGTCACACTGTACTGTCATTTTCAAAGATATTGTCACTAGGGGAAACTGGGAAAGGAACTAGGGGATCCCTCTTCTTCCAACTGCATGCAAATCTACAATTACCTCAAAATTGACAATTTAATTTTTAATAAGGCTCTTGTCTTCTATTCCCACTACACTAAATATAGACTGTTCAAACCTGGTGGCCAGGATTGTTGAATAGTGAGAACATGAACAATGCCTTCAAAAGTCCTCCTCAGCCTACAAAGTGCTACTACTGCTTTTAATGAAGAGAGGAGACCTCCCAAGGATTCTGGATGGGCTTTTTCTTCCAGGAAGCCCTTCGTGACTTGCCTTTCTCTTTTCCTCTGTGTTCTTTAGAACATCTAAGTGACCTTAAAACCATCTCTCATATATATATATTTCACTTGTTTGGACCTTCATTCCCCCAACTAGAGTGTGACCTTGATGAGGATGGAGCTGTTTCCTTGTCTTTATTACAGAAGCTTTTGGCCCTGTGTCCACTGTGAACAGATGTGTCATAAGTGCCTGTGAGACCAAGTGAACAGGGACAGCCCCAGTGGCCTGGTTCTGCCAAGAGCACTCTGGGTGCTTCCCAGGGTCACTGTCAGAATAAATGGTCTCAAGATGTTTTTTCAGTCAGCAGAAAGTACCACAGGCATGAACGAGACACACTACCTGCTTGGCTCCCCAGAACTGTGCCCACGCCCCAGTGAGAATGGTTTTGTAGGGGGGATTGGAGGCTTCCAAGAAGAGACTTGCAGAGGTTCACTGACTCATTTCTCCCTGTTCTGCTCAGAGTCTGCCAGGCACCCTCCCGCACACCCGAATATAATCCCTGATGGGGTAGAATATCAGGGGAAGCCCAGGATGGGTGGAGCAGGTGGGAAGAGACTGAAGTCAGAGATAGTGTTTTCTGTCTGGGAGAAACTTTTCCAGCAATGGCTGATCACAGTGACTATCATTTAGAGAACGAGAGGAAACCCAGATGTCAGGGCCCAAAGTTGCCCAGAGGTTATAGAGACTGATTACTAGTCAATGGTTAACATACACCAAGGAAGGGGCACTTGGTACTTTCATGGCCACATAGCTCTGGCTATGAAATAGTGCTAAGTTATTCCCTTTTGGTCTTGCTTATGTTCTCTGGGGTCCCCTCAAGACACAAGCACAGTGCTGTCCCCACCTGGAGCCATTCCCTCACTCCTCTCTCTGGATGTGTTCTGCTGGCAAGATACAGGAAGCTTGCTTCAGCTTTTCTGTGGCCTCTTCTCCTGGCTGACCCCAGCTTTCCTCATGGCCAACACAGAGCCCACCTCAAGTTCATTAGAAATGGAAAGTAAGGGGGCATGTAGTGGTACTCAGTAGACGCAGTGCTTCTAATCTCTCTCTCTCTCTCTCTCTCTCTCTGTCAAAAAAGAAAAGGAAAAAAATGGCTCCTCCCTCCTCACTGCTGGTGGGACTATAAACTAGTCCAAGCCCTGTGGAGAGCAGTCTGGAGAACTCTCAGTATATATATATTTTTTGCCTCCGGGTTTATTGCTGGGGCTCGGTGCCTATACTACGAATCCACTGCTCCTGGAGGCCATTTTTTTCCCATTTTGTTGCCCTTGTTGTTGTTAATATTGTTATTGTTGCCATCGCTGTTGTTGGATAAGACAGAGAAATGGAGAGAAAAGGGGAAGACAGAGAGGGGGAGATAAAGATAGGTAACTGCAGACCTGCTTCACTGCTCATGAAGTGACCCCCCCTGCAGGTGGGTAGCAAGGGGTTCAAACCAGGATTCTTACGCTGGTCCTTGGGCTTTGTGCCATGTGTGCTTAACCTGCTGCCCAGCCCCCCTGAGAACTCTCAGAAGGCTAGAAGTGGACCTACCCTATGACCCTGAAATTCCTCCCCTGGGGATACATCCTAAGGAACCAAAAACACGCATTCAAAAAGATTTGTGTATACCTATATACAGAGCAGCACAATTTGTAATAGCTAATACCTGGAAACAACCCAGGTGTCCAACAACAGATGAGTGGTTGAGCAAGTTGTGGTATATATACACAATGGAATACTACTCAGCTACAAAAAATGATGACTTCATCATTTTCAGCCAATCTTGGATGGACCTTGAAAAATTAATGTTGAGTGAAATAAGTCAGAAACAGAAGGATGAATATGGGATGATCTCACTCTCAGGCAGAAGTTGAAAAACAAGATCAGAAAAGAAAACACAAGTAGAACCTGAAATGGAATTGGCATATTGCACCAAAGTAAAAGACTCTGTGGTGGGTGGGTGGGGAGAATACAGGTCCATGAAGGGTGATAAATGACATAGTGGGGGTTGTATTGTTAAATGGGAAACTGGGGAATGCTATGCATGTACGAACTATTGTATTTACTGTTGAATGTAAAACATTAATTCCCCAATAAAGAAATAAATTTTTAAAAAAAGGAAAAATTCATGTTAAGTGGAATAAGTCAGAAACAGAAGGATGAATATGGGATGACCTCACTCTCAGGCAGACGTTGAAAAACAAGATCAGAAGAGAAAACACAAGGAGAACCTGAACTGGAGTTGCTGTATTCCACCAAAGTAAAAGACTCTGGGGTATGGCGGGGGAGAAAGCACATTCAAGAAGGATGACAGAGGACCTAGTGGGGGTTGTATTGTTATATGGAAAACTGAGAAATGTTATGCATGTACAAACTATTGTATTTAGTGTCAATTGTAAAACATTAATTCCCCAATAAAGAAATTTTTTCTAAATGGTGACTTCACCTTTTTCTCTCCATCTTGAATGGAGTTTGAAGGAACCATGTTAAGTGAGATAAGTCAGAAAGAGAAAGATTAATATGGGATGATCTCACTCATAGGCAGAAGTTGAAAAATAAGATCAGAAGGGAAAACACTAAGCAGAGCTTGGGCTGGAGTTGGTGCATTGCACCAAAGTAAAAGACTTTGGAATGGGGGTAGGGGAGCGCTCAGGTCCTGGATCATGATGACAGAGGAGGACCTAGTGGAGATTGTATTGTTCTGTAGAAAACTGGGAAATGTTATGCATGTACAAACTACTGTATTTACTATCAACTGTAAACATCCCCCAATAAAGAAATTGTCTTAAAAAATGGTTCCAGTGAGCAGCAGATTTGTCATGCAGTCACCAAACCGACAATCATAACCCTGGTGGCAAAAGAAAGAAAGAAAGAAAGAAAGAAAGAAAGAAAGAAAGAAAGAAAGAAAGAAAGAAAGAAAGAAAGGAAGGAAGGAAGGAAGGAAGGAAGGAAGGAAGGAAGAAAGAAAGAAAGAGAGGTGGAAAGAGGAAATGACTGTTATTCATTTGCTTATTGACTCAGCATATATGCTTGTGTTATTTGCAAGTCTCACTATCCTATGCTTAAAACCTCCCCTAGCTCTCCACAGCTCCCAAGTAATGGTGACTTGAATCCTACCAGCTGAATCCGAATGCCAACTTACTTTTCCAACTGTAACTTGGAACTGCTCTACTTCCTTCTGCTCCAATGAACACTCAGTACACACATGTTCTTGAGTCACCCACTGGATGCCTTTGCTCCACTGCTCTCTCCTCTCTCCCTCAGCCTAAACCCTTGTCTGCTAAGGCCATGTGCTGCTTTCCTTAAGGCTCTTCAGGAGAAATAAATAATATTGTTTTTTTGAATTCTCCATGGTGTTTTCCTCCAGACTTGGTTTAGGACACTTGACCTACTGTACTTTATTCTACTTGTTTATTTATTTGCTTGTTTATCAGTTCTGGCTGACAGTGGTGCTGGAGATTAAACCTGGAACCTGCAGTGAACCAGGCATGAAAATCTGTGTCTATTTCTAGTCATTTGGGACCCTGCCTATTCCCCCCTTTGAGATGAGGAAGTCCTGTGGGCAACATCTGTGCCCAGTAAGAAGCTGGGTGACACCAATAGTCCTGGGCAGAGCCTATTCTGATCAAAGCTGAGGGAGGGGAAGTGAGAAGCAGCAAAGGGGCCCCAGGCTCCCCCTGAACCTTGAGACATTTCCAAGAAGAACAGGAAGAATGCACTGGGGTCCGAGTACTATTGCTGCTGTCTTTCCAAACACAAGGAGATGGCAAGGCTGTGGGCACCACTCAGTGAGCATCACTTCTGAAAGATGAGAGCTGGGACCCAATGCTCAAGGCCTCCTGGGTGATAAGGCTGGGGCTCCCTGTCTGGCCTCCCCAGGGGGCTGCATGATGAGCAGTTCCTGATCCTGACATGAAGAAGAGGAGAGGGAATTCCAAAAGCAAGGTTCCATCTCTGGGTCACCAAATCCCAAGGGCTATTTCCAAGTGGTATATTGTGAGGCCTGGTAGAGAGCCAGGAAGGGCAGGTCCAGTACCACAAAGGAACCCAGGGCTCTTGGCTACCACCAGGCCCAAACAGAGGCCTTCTCAGGCACCCCCATCCTCAAACACCTGTGATGGGAGGAGCAGTCCAGGGCATTCAGTCGACTTTCTTTTGGACAGATTGCCCAGCTGTTGAAGAACCAAAATGTTACGATGGGACCATAAAGAAATGGAGCCTTCTCTCTGTACTGCAAGACAAATATGGTGGGCACCCCTGCCGCCCAGCTCACCACCACCTCTGCTGTGGGCCTGCTTAATGGACACACACACACACACACACACTCTCACCCCAACACATGCTGCGTACACCAAAGCCCACCTACTGATCTCCATACTGCTCTCCAGAAAAAAAAATTTCTCCCTTTTTCAATATTATTTGTTTTTATTTATATAAGAAAGAGAGCTCACAGTAATAGTAAGCTCTGCTGTACATGGTGTCAGAGATCAAACCTGGGACCTTGTGCATTTAAGTGCTGTGCTCTACCATGGCACAATCTCCCCCGGGCCCAGAAAAAATACTTCCTGATAGGCAACAAATCTGCCCAGACACACATAGTCAGTTTCAGGAGTAATGTTCTCTTTGTCACCAAAGATTGCTGGAAACAAGCAGAAGCTACAAGGGAAGCTTTGAAAGAAGCAGTTTGAGAAGACCAGACCTCCCATAGGTCATTCAAAGCTCTCTCTCTCTCTCTCTCTCTCTCTCTCTCTCTGCCACTAGGGTTACTGCTGGGACTCAGTGCCTATAAGATGATTCCATTATTCCTGGATGACATTTTTTTTTTCTTTTGATAAAGGATAAGACAGAGAGAGAGGAAGGGGAGGAGAGAGGGTCACAGAGAGAGACCTGTAGCATGGTACACTGCTCATGAAGCCTGCCCCCTGCAGATGGGGACCACGGGCTTGAACCCAAGTTCTCATACTGGTAACATGTGTGCTCTACTGAGTGAGCCATCAACCAACTCCTAATTCAGATCACATGATTCACAGTTCAGGAGACTCTAACAATTCTTACTTGACTCCTCATGCAAAGAATGACGAAAAGAAGGGAAAAAAAAAAAGCTCCTGGATGCTTGCTAGATGCCAGCTACTATTCTGTACATTGAAATGTATACCATTTGGGGCTGGGAAGATAGCTCAAGATGGTAGAGCACAGGACTTGCATGCCTGAGGACCCAGGTTCCATCTCTTTACATCACCATAAGCCAGAGCTGAACAGTGTGCTGGTATCTGTTTTCTTTCATACAAAAATATAATGGGGGGGGTGGGCGAGGCGGTAGCACAGTGGGTTAAGCACACATGGTACAAAGCACAAGGACTGGCTTAAAGAACCCAGTTCGAGCCCCCAGCTCCCCACTTGCTGGGTGGTCACTTCACAAGCGGTGAAGCAGGTCTGCAGGTGTCTATCGTTCTATCCTCCTCTCTGTCTTCCCCTCCTCTCTTGATTTCTCTCTGTCCTATCCAACAACAATGACAACAATAACAACAACAACAATAAACAAGGGCAACAAAAGGGAAAAAATAGTCTCCAGGAGCAGTGGATTCATAGTGCAGGCACCGAGCCCCAGCAATAACCCTGTAAATAAAAATATATAAATAAGGGTTGGGTAGTGGTGCACCTGTTTAAGCACACATAGTACTAAGCACAAGGACCCATGCAAAGATCCACGTTCAAACCTCTGTTCCCCACCTGCAGTGAGGACGCTTCACAAGCAGTGAAGCAGATCTGCAGGTGTCTGTCTTTCTATCTCCACTCCTCTCTCAATTTCTCTCTGTCTTATCCAATAAAATGGGGGAAATGGCCACCAGGAGCAGTGGATTTGTAGTGCCAGCACTGAGCCCCAGCGATAACCCTGGAGGCAAATATACATATATAATAAATCATTTGATAAAGCATCAGTTTATTTAATCCTTAACAGGCCTGTGGGGTAAGTATTGCTCTATTCCCTTATAGATGATAGAATGAGGCACAGGAGCCAGACAAATCTGTCTGAAACAAACCCTGTCCCCCAGAAGTACCAATCCACAGCCCTAACCTTAACTGTACACCATCTCTCTGCTCTACCAAGAATCACTGATCCTATAGCAGAAAAAGAAACGTAAGAGACACAGAAGCTGAATAAGCTGCACAGGAGGTGATAGTCTCAGAAGCTGTCTGAGACCAAAGTCTGTGTTCTTCACTGTGACCCTAAACTGCCTATCCATGAGGCTCTGGGGCCCAAGGAGAGGAGAGTCAGGTGCGTCTTCACACGCTCTATGACTTCTTCCAATACCCGGCTGCTCCTGACTGTTCCTGGCTACTCCTCATGCTGACAGTCCTTTCTTCCTCTTCTTCAGTCCTGTCTATCCATCCCTCCAACCCTGGCTCAGGAACAACCTCTTAGAGGAAAGGCTTCCAGTGGCCAGATAACCAGGGGGACATCTGGTTAAGCATACGTGTTACCACACGCAAGGACCTGGGTTCGAGTCGCCGGTCCCTACCTGTAAGGAGGAAGCTTCACAAGCAGTGAAACTGGGCTGCAGGTGTCTTTCTTTCTCTCTCCCTATCTGCCCTCCCCTCTCGATTTCTCTCTGTCTCTATCACAACAAAAGGAAAAATGGCCACTGGTAGAGATGGATTTGTTGTTCAGGTACCAGGTGATAACCCTGGTGACCAAAAATGAAGAAGGATGAGGAGGAGTGGAAGGAGGAGGGGAGGAAGAAGAGGAGAGGAGAAAGAGGAGGAGGAGAAGGAGGGGAGGAAGGAGAGAAGGAGGAGAGGAGGAAGAGGATGAGGAGAAGAGGACAAAGAGGAGGAGAAGGAGGGGAGGAAGGAGAGAAGGAGGAGAGGAGGAAGAAAAGAAGGCAGAGAAGGAGGAGGAGAATAAAGGAAGGAAGAAGAGGAGGAAATAAAGAGCGAGTGAAAGGAGAGGAGGAGGGACAGGAGGAGGAGAGAGAAGGAAAAAGGTTTCTAGGTGGGTTCAGTCATAGCTGTTGTTCATTTTATCTTTTATTCTCCCACTTAGACTCAGAGGACAGTGTACTCAGAGTTATGTCAACATTTGTAATTCATCTTGCTGTCTTTGGGAAACAACAATAAAAATAAACAGAAATATCTGGCAATGTCAAGGAAAAAAGCAGGCACCTGACAACTTGGTTCAAGTGCTCTCTGTTCTAGCTTTTAGAAAGCCGAGAAACTAAAGCAAGGGCTCATGTTTTAGCAGTTGTGTTTAAATCGCAACAGTAACTGATGTAATTCATAGAAGAAAAAAACTAGAACAATGAGAAGTGTTTCTGTTTACATGCCTTTTTTTATTATCTTTGTGTATTTATTGGATAGAGACAGTCAGAAATCGAGAGGGGAGGGGAGAGACAGAGAGGGAGAAAGACAGACACCTGCAGTCCTGCTTTACCACTTGCAAAGCTTTCCCCCTACAGGTGGGGACTGGGGGCTCAAACCCGGGTCCTTGTGCATTGTAACATGTGCCCTCAACCACCACCTAGCCCCTGTATGCCTTTTTTATAAACTAAGGTTAACTGCCAGGAGTCCGGCTGTAGCGCAGGGGTAAGCGCACATGGCGCGAAGTGCAAAGACCAGCATAAGGATCTGGTTCGAGCCCCCGGCTCCCCACCTGCAGGGGGGTCGCTTCACCTGCAGTGAAGCAGGTCTGCAGGTGTCTGTCTTTCTCTCCCCCTCTCTGTCTTGCCCTCCTCTCTCCATTTCTCTCTGTCCTATCCAACAATGACAACATCAACAACAATAATAACTACAATAAAACAACAAGGGTGACAAAATGGAATAAATAAAAATTTTTTTTAAATTAAAAAAACCAAGGTTAACTGTACTTAATTAAGAACCTTTGTTTTTAATTATTGAAAATATTCCTGCATGTTACAGTGCTATGATTATTCCATGAATCTTACATTTCATACCTGGAAATGAAACAGTAAACAAACAGTTTTTTTGTACTAACACCTAAAACGTACCTAAGCAAGCAAACTATTAGTCTTCAGACTTCACATACAAACTTTGGAAGACCTGGTCTGAGCCTACTTTTTAGCCATTCCGTCTTTCTCTCTCTCTCTCTGTCTCTCCCTTTCCCTCTCTCTTTCACACACACACACACACACACACACACACACACACACACACACACACACACATTAAATTTAGCTTCCAGGATTCTTCTCTCACCTCTCCCCAAAAATCAAACCTCAAGTATAAATAAATAAAAGTTAAAAAAAACAAAAAACAAAAAAACCCTGCTGGCTAGAAACTGGCTTCATAGAAACAAAAGCTCTTAAGCCAAAGGCAGGATGTGCTTGTCTCCCTGTCCAGTCATCCTCCTCCTCGGCCTCCTTCTACCCAGCTGCCCCCAGAAAACCCAGTAATCATGCTTTTAAACTTTCATGGGGTGTGGGGGGGGGGCAGAGTGAGAGGCTTTTCACTAAAGAAAAGTTTAGTGATCACCCTAAGCAAGGAAAACCCAGGCACACTCCCCCTTTACACCCACATGAAGCTCACAAAGAGGGGAAGAAAACATAGCATCCCACATGAATGGGAGAGCTTAATCCAAAGCAGTGCTAATCAATATCCCTGCCTTTCCAGAAGCCGGTGCCACACACAGCTGTGAGGGCAGCCAGGCTGGTGTCCCTTCAGTTTTATATGGAGAACATTTTCATTGCAGAGCCTCCTCCCGGACTCATCCCTCTCAGCCAGACTGGCCTGGAGGAGGAAGGGAGTGACCCACACAGCAGAATGCCTTCTCTCCCCATTAAGTTGATTATTTATATCCCACATTTCATGTTTGTTGGTGCACTTTCCTGTGTGCCTGTCCAGATCCTGCCTGACAAGTAAACACCTACCCCACTAGGGCAGTTTCTGTGCTGGCTGCCAGAAGGTGATAGCATGGGGGATATAGGCCTTGGAGAAAAAGCCGAATCTAGTGGCATTTCCTCCCCCCACCTCTACCCCCCCCCCACCCCTACCACTCAATATTTTTAAATGAATGTGGGAGGTTCCAAACTCACTCATGGGCTATTGATCATCCCCAGGGACCCCTTAAAGCCCTGGGGAAGCCACATCTGTCCTGACCTCAGTCAGGTACCCTCAGCTGCTCCAGGAGGGCTGGCCCATCTTAACCCACTCCCCCAGACCACAGGCCACATGTCTCACTGTTTTATTCTGAAGCCTCACGTACTCTAGGCTGTCTCTTACCAGCCTCCTAAAGGGACCCCAAATCCAATCTAAATGTCTCAAATTTACCTGTTTGTCTTTTATACATATAAATAGCTGCATTTCCATTCTCTCTTTGTTTCTCATTTTCATTTGGTTCTAATATCTGCATGTAAATGTCGGAAAATAGCATCTGTAATTGGAGATTATGAAGTATGGCCAGCTCCTGACAGGCCGCTAAGGAAGATGGATTATCCTCATTTTTCTGTAAATTTTGTCAATTTTGGAATTCATAAGCTATCAACACTGATCAAAATGGGACTTCACAGCTGTGTCAGAAAGAGAGAGAGAGAGAGAGAGAGAGAGAGAGAGAGAGCCAGCACAGGCAGGCAGTTGTACACCAGGGTTGAGCAGAATGCTGCTAGGGGGCTGACCCAGAAGGTTGGAGGCCCCACATAGTGAGGGTGTCACCTCCTTCTATCCTCAGCACGGAACCTTCCTGGAACTCCTGGTGGGGCTACCCTGTCCCCTGGCTAAATCAAATAGCTAAATCAAGCGACTGGAAGGCCGTAAATCCTCCAAAGCACCCACTCCAACCTGAGACTTAATTTACCGCCCAGGCACGGGCCTTGCTGATTTAGACGGAGAAGTCGGTGGCTTCCCTCCGTACGGGTCCTCAGAGATGTCCAACTCCTGCCGGACCCACACGGCCCACTTGAGGCAATTGTTGTGGTCTCTCTCTCTCTTTCTCTCTCTCTCAATTTTCCCATTACTGGGAGTAAGTACTGTTGGGACCCTGTAATAGTCCAACTGCAGCCCATATCAATAACAGATGAGGTTTAATCGTCCAACACAAAAATTATTTAGGCGCAGTAAGGACATTCAATGTCATTTGCATAATGGCATTTCTACTGCACGCACCTAACCCGTCTTGCATAAACAAGGCCTTGGGACCATAAATAATAATAAATCATGACGTCTGCACGCCTCCTGCAGTAATAGGAACCACTCTTTGTGGAAATTATTTCAGCAGGAAACGGCCACTGTAATTTTAAAGACATGTGGCACACAGTGAAGTGTGTTAAATCACGGGGCACAAGAGCCCCCAGGAACAGCCCAGAAACTGTCCAGTCCTGAGCCCACAGTGACACCCCTCAGCCCTTGGAGGAGGAGGGCAGGTCTGATGTCATCATGTGCCACTGTCCCAGTAGAGAGCAAGAGTGAGGGCCCTCACAGCGCAGGACAAGGGCTCTGGGCTTGCCAAGCACTTAGACCTCAGGTTAGAAGCTACCTTCCTTCCAGATGAAGGCAAGCTCCACGCAGGCAAGGGTTTTTCACCTGCTCTGTTCCCTGCCCTAACTGGACAAGGTACTTGGGGAATATCCTAAAGTAATGTCATAGGGGGAGGGTCTGGGGAGATACCATAATGGTTATACAAAAAGACTTTTCATGCCTGGGGCACCAAAGGTCCCAAGTTCAAGTCTCAGCACCACTATAAGCCAGGGATGAGCAGTACTTTGGGGAAAAAAAATACAATGAGGTGGGAGAGAAGTCCTGAGGCCCTAGATAGTGAGTGGAGAAAGATCTACAGGAGTTAGACAAAGGTCCTGTCATGGAGGATTTCACACAGCTACTTAGCACAAAGATCTGCTGAGTGAATGAAAATACCTCCATGAGGGAGTTGGGCGGTAGCACAGCGAGTTAAGCACACGGGGCGCAAAGCACAAGGACTGGTGTCAGGATCCTGGTTCGAGCGCCCGGCTCCCCACCTGCAGGAGAGATGCTTCACAGGTGGTGAAGCAGGTCTGCAGGTGTCTGTCTTTCTCTCCCCCTCTCTGTCTTCCCCTCCTTTCTCCATTTCTTTCTGTCCTATCCAACAACGATGACATCAGTAACAACAATAATAACTATAACAATGAAACAAGAGCAACAAAAGGGAATAAATAAATATTAATAAAATTTTTTTTAAAAAAAGAAAATACCCCCGTGAACTCAAAAGCATGCGGCCCGGCAGTGTGAGGTCAAAGCAGCAGGTGGAGGAACAGCAGCTAAGCCTGCAGACTCAGCGAGCTAGTGTACCTGGGTTCCATTTCCATTTCCATTTCCATTTCCATCCATCTGAGACTGACTGGCCCATGTCTCAACTTCCTTAACTGTGGAGGAAGCTTGATAATTGAACAGCCCACAAAATTGTTCTGCAGGTTCAATGAGATAAAGTGTTTCGAGTGACCAGTGCTAGGTTAAGCATACTATCACTAGCAAGCAAGCCTGCTGGTCTTCAGGAAGCAATAGAACTGAGTTCAAGTGGATGCTCTGCCTCTCACTGGCCATGTGGTTTGAAGAGAGAACATCTAGCATCACTCTAGCAATATAATGTTGGGGAGAGAACTCAGGACCTCACGCCTAAGAGTCCAATGCTTTATCTGCCATGTCACCCCCCCAGCAAAGCTTTATTTATCTTTTAAAAATATGTGTGTCTAACAACTGGGAGAAAAATCTAAACTCATCAGGTAAAGAAAGGACTACAGATGCTAGATAAGGGCAAGAGACTTAGTGGTGGTCTTTTTTGGTCAATACCAGGCCCCCCCATCATCTGAGGCCCTAGTCAGGGAATCCTGGGCTTTCCACATATATATGATGGGCTTAGACCTCTAATAAATCTCTCTCTCCACCATCACTGGTCAGTTCTATCAGGAATATCATCACAAGCCCTCTTGTGGGCCTCTCAGGAACCTTGCCCTCATTATAAAGTAGCAATGATAAGGAATTCCCCACTCTCTGAAAGGAGGCTGGGTCAGCCTGCCCTGTACTTAAGGAAGACTGGTCCTGAGATGAGTGCAACCTAGAATGTTCCTCATTGTAACCCTGAATGGCAAGTTCAGACTGACAGGGACTTGGAGATTACACAGGCACTTGTACATGGGTCCTAGATCAAATTGATGAGGTAAACAGTTAATTGTATGTATATACACTATTCAAGTTTGGGGACTGCTCTCTGCCCTAATCCAGTTTTCTAGTACTATTCTTAACTCTGACACCATCTCCCCACAATATTTTTTAGTCCATCTGCATATTTGTTGGGAAATTGTGCAGATGTGGTTGAGCTTGGCAGGGCTCACAAACCACCCTATTTCCATGCTAGTATGGCCCAAGCCTTTATTACTTACATATCAATCTCCTGCCGCGTCTTACAAATGACTAAAGGTCTCCTTCCTAAATCCTGCAGGGTATTGCTAATTCCAGTTGCTAGCAACCATTGCTAGGGAGGTTCTACCTTTCCAGCCCCTCCCATTTTTCTCCACCCCTCTCCTAACTATGGGCTGTGAAGCCACTTCCGGGGCAGGCTTGGCTCTTCCAGTCCTAGGGAAGGGAAAAGAGGGGGTCGTGCAGAGGGAGGCTGACGCTGGCCATTGCAGTTTTTGGTTCCACGTGGTTTTAACCAGGTGCCTACATGCCTGACTCTTTACAATGGAAGGGATGGGGACACTGAAGTCTTGTGGCGGGAAAGGTGTGAATTTATATCCCTGTTATCTCATAATCTGTAAATCAACATTAAATCACAAATGAATTTTTTTAAATTATATATGGGCTAGTGAAATAACTCACTTGGATAATATACTATCAGACCATACCTACAGCCCAGGTTTCAGCCTTACCCTAATGCATTAAAGGAAGACTTGATTCTCTCTCTCTGCCTCTATCTTTAAAAAAATAATAATAATAAGCTTATTTGTTTTTAGTTATTTATGAGTGAGTGAGAACCAGAGCATCACTCTGGCGTGGCTGTGTGATTTGGAAAAAGCAACTCCATACCCCCAAGTCTATGCTTCTTCTTCATGTCAACAAAAGAAAAAAAAGTCACAATAAGACAGTCTACAATACCTCCGAGAATTATATCACTCACACAAGCTCTTGCTGTCAAGCACTGTTTGTTTGTGTTGGGATCAAGTCCTGTTTCCACATGAGATCTGAACATCAACATTTCCCACGAGCATAGTGGAGGAGAGAAGGAGACAGCTTCCCAACAACTGTCCAAAATCATTCCCACTTCCCTTCCAGCCCCTGGCAGCACAACTCTTTCCAGAAAAAGGGTTTTCCAGAAAGAAAAAAAAAGTTCCCTCAAACCACATATCAGTCCAACTAGAGCCAACTACAGCCTCTGAGGGGAGAAGAGGCTGAGGTTGGACTTGCTCCTTCCCAGGGATGTGCTGACTTTAGTAGAAGGAAAGTTCCACTTGTGTCCTTGAAATTGGAAGTTTCATTCCTTAAGGCCACTCCCACCACTGGAATGCTAAAAGCTGGGACAATGCGTGGGTAATGGCAATAAAGGGTTAATCCAGTCATTTAGCAGCGACCGAGTCTTTGTTCCAAGGGAACTAAAATAAACCATTGTCCAGAAGGTCCTGACTGCGCGCTGCCCTGTGCTGGAAACCATCTTAACTGCTGGAAGTAGAGATTTAGCAGAGAACTACTGCTAACAGTAGTACAGGTTGACACAATGTGCATGAGTATGGACAGACTGGTTGTCATGGAAAGCTATAAACAATAGGCAGGTCTCTACACTGAGGTCGCCAGCGCCCCCAGCCACTTGCCAAGGTGTGAAAGACCCGCTCACTGTCCCTTGTTTCTGAGTCCCCTCCCCTGCACACAGTGTTCCACTCCCCTACCCAAGTTTTCCTCCTGGGACATGCCCCATCTCATCTAGATCCATTTTGTTTCATCTCAGTTGCACTGTGCTCCACCTCAAGCCTTTCACATTTTTTTCTCCAACCCCTGTGACATGGTCAGGTTCGTTCTGCCTCTGGGTCTCTGGCCTGCATGAAGGATGACTGAATTCCCACCCCCAGGAACACTGCCTTGAGGTGGGTGCAATCCACAGTGGGAACACGGACAGCTGCAGAAAGTGCTGGGAGGCTGGCTGGCTCCTAGCATCCCAAGGGCAGTGGCTGCAGTCCATTGCCCCCTCTTTCCTCATCAGGCCTGCAGGACACAAGCCATGAGTCCTACCACCTAATGTCTCTTTCAAAATTTAGAACTTCACAACACAGAAGGTGGTGCAGTGGATAAAGAATTGGACCCTTGGGTAAGGGAGACAGCATAATGGTTATGCAAACAGACTCTCATGCCTGAGGCTTTGAGGTCCCAGGTTCAATCCCCCACATCACATATAAGCCAGAGCTGTGCAGTGCTCTGGTAAAACAAACAAACAAACAACAACAACAACAACAACAACAAAACATGGTTCCAAGTTCAATCTCCAGAAACATGCATGCAAGAGTAATGTTCTGGTTCTCTCCCTCCTGCCCTCTCTCTCTCTCTTCTCTGTCATAAATAAATCTTTTAAAAAATTAAAGATGAAAAATCACTACTTTATGGTAAGATAAAGCTAATTTCACTAGCTTACTTCAACTCTCCTGAAAACAGAAATGAGGATTTGTGGATTAGTTTGACTTCCACATATGCTCACAAAAGCCACATCTTTGCAAGCTCTTTAATGCCTGGAAAGAAGGCCTAAAGATCTCTGCATGAGGATTGAGGGCAAAATAATAATGAAAGGGAATTTTGTTAATAAAACCAGGGGGAAAGATACACGAAAGACTTTGAGAAGGATAAATGAGTCTCCAAACAACCTGTGTCTATTTGCAATCGTTATATGAACTCTATTCATCCTCTCACTCTTTCACACATCATGGCTTCCCAAAGAAGATTTATAGCAACCCCTGGGGATGCAACAAATACAAAGGGGCAGGGAGAGGAGGAAGCAAGCAAGAGGAGAACGTGAATGGCTACTAGCATCCGGCTCTGCACCATACACAGATCCCCACCGGACCTCACACAGCCCAGTAAGCCAAGTACTCTTCATCCCTCCTATTTCCTAGTTGAAGGTTTTGCAAAGACTGCACAGCGGAAAAGCTAGAGAGGGAGTTGGAGCTAAACCCAAGAAGTCTGACTCCAAAACTTTCACAGATACTGCTTTGCTTCTCACACCCTCCAAGTCAAGATTGAGGCCGGAGGCTTATGAACTTGCCACAGGAGGGACAGCTCCTGGTCCTCCCACCTCCCAGCTGGACAAGGCTCTGGCAGGGAATTGCTGCATTACTTCAGAGTCCTCACTGACACTCAGGCCAGGCTGGGGTGGTCCCCCCCAGCACTCTTTGAAGAGCAAGCTGAAAAACCCAGATTTCCTCTAGAGTCAGGAAGAGCTTCCACGGGCTGTTTCTTACGTTCAGGCATATTGGCCTTAAAGTGCAACTCAATCAAAGTAGCTCTCAGCAAACTACACCAGTGGTTCAGTCACCCAACACATCTGGCTTGATCTGGGAAGTTTTATATTAAATGGAAGACTCCAAGAGTATATGTTCTCCAAGGAATGCTCCCTGAGTATTGCTGTTCTGAGCCAAGTGAGTGGCAATGGCTCATAACAAGTTGTGGGAGTGAAACTCCTCAGTGCCCACAGCTGAATACAGATCCACGTGGGGGTGGCACTGAGACCTTCTCTGCTGAAAGCTGAAGGCTCTGACAGGGACACAGGCCAGAAGCCTTGCTGAGGAGATGGAGCCATTGCTGGTGGAGACAGGAATCTCCTCAGAAAATTGTTTCGGACTCACTCCAACACAACAAATGTGTAACCCAGGGTTCTCCTCCATATTGGCCTAGCTCTAGAGTCGTGTCCCAGAAGGAATAGACACACCCCCAACCCCATCATTAAAATAGGGAGTCAGGCGGTAGCATAGCGGGTTAAGGGGTTAAGCGCATGTGGCGCAAAGCACAAGGACCAGCATGAGGATCCCAATTTGAACCCCCAGCTCCCCACCTGCAGGGAAGTCACTTCACAGGATGTGAAGCAGGTCTGTAGATATCTATCTTTCTCCCTCTCTGTCTTCCCCTTCTCTCTCCATTTCTCTCTGTCCTAACAATGACAACATCAATAACAACAACAATAATAACTACAACAACAATAAAAAAACAAGGGCAACAAAAGGGAAAAATAAATAAATAAATAAATTCACTAAAATATTATCTTTATAAAAAAATTAATGAAATAAATCTCCCCGTGGACAGCTTTGATCAATGCTACTTTCAGAAATTTCCAAAATGGAATCTATGCCAAGGTAACAGAAGAAAGCAGCTCGTTAAAAGCCACTATTCTTTATACTATCTGTTCAAATATGGGAGATAAGTCCTAATAATAGTAACTTTCCTTCTAGAACACCTGGCCCAGAGCCATTCTTTGTTTCTATTTTTATTTTTATTTTTTTGCAAATGAGATTTCTGACCCATTTCTAGCAAAATGAGAGTTAGCTCAACTGTTGGGGTCCTTCCTGAAAGAACTGGTCCTCAAATCCCAGCTCTACCATCTGCTCACCAATCACACAGCCTCAGGAGGTCATTCAATCATTTTCTCCTTCAGTCTCCTCACCTGTAAAATTAAGAAGCTAAAAGGTCCTCCTTCACTCAGTGCTGCAGAGGGGACTAAACAAATAGCTACAGGCAAGGGCTCATAATAGCCAGCACGTGGCACATCTGGTACGATGAAGCAGTGTGATCACAGGCTGGAAGAATCCAACACTGGGTTCTCTCCATCAGAATCATACACACCACACCACACCACACCACACACACACACACACACACACACACACACACCACACACACACACACACACACCACACACCACACACACACACACACACACACCACACACCACACACACACACACACACACACACACACACACACACACACACACACACACACACACACACACCCCTGCCCCGGAGCTTCCAGGGTCCTGCAAAGACAGCAGTGCTGCCCAAAGGATTTCCACATATGTCTCCCAGCACACGGTGGCCAGCTTAAGTTACAGGTCCAGGGCAATCCAGACAACGGGTCATAGGATGTAAGCTGGTAAGAATAAATGTCTCCAGACCCAGCCTGAGCCTGAGTCCACACTCACCAGGTCAAAATGGCTAGAGGTGAGCAGGTGCCCGGATCCACCTTAGTATGAGGTCTAATGACCAACCTCAATCCTCCCCTACAGTTTTCCTGTATCTAAGCTTCTCCATGGTAATGCAGGGGGGCTGTGGGGGGGTATCTTTTGAAGCCCATTTTAGGTTATTTGGGATCCATAGGTGAGCTAGGAGGCATCTCTATGAGACATCTAACGTAACTTACTAATAGGCAGGTGCCCAACAGAAAGATTTACTTCTATAAAAGCCTCTGAAAGATTTACTAGGAGGATCAAATGAGATAATACAAAGAAAGCACTTAACTCTATACACCATCCAGGCATTGTGGGTTTCCTTTTTTTAATTCTCTTTTGTTGCCCTTGCTGTTTTATTGTTGTAGTTATTATTGTTGTCTTCGTTGTTGGATAGGACAGAGAGAAATGGAGAGAGGAGGGGAAGACAGAGAGGGGGAGAGAAAGAGAGACACCTGCAGACCTGCTTCACCGCTTGTGAAGTGACTCCCCTGCAGGTGGGGAGCCGGGGACTCGAACTGGGATCCTTACGCGGGTCCTTGTGTTTTGCGCCACTTGTGTTTAACCCACTGCACTACCGCCCGACCCCCCAGGCACTGTATTTTTTTATGTTGACGCATACATATGTACTTGTCTGTAGTTATCAGACTACCTCCCTCCATGCCCCAGTCACCTGCAGCCACCCCTTTCCTTCCCTGACAATCCAGGAAGGATTTCTGTGCTGTTACACTTCTCTTCCCCACCTGGTGCCCTTCTGCTCATCCTCCCTGCTCACTGCCTTCACAGCCCCAGCAACAAGCACTGTGGGGGCAGGAGCCTTGTCTGTATTGCCCAGGCCTTCGCTAAGGGTGTGAGTCTGATAAGCAGCACCCACCCAGAGCCCCCATGTGCAATGGGCCCATCCACATGAGCCGCCCCCATCTGTCTCCACACCAGCTCTGAGTGTGGACATCAGTACCCCCATCTTCCTCTTGCAGATATGGAAACTGAGGCTCAGGAAAGCCAAACAAGCTGACTGGATCACAGACAGCAGATGCAGGCACCAGATGACCCGGGCCAGGCAAGCTCCAGCACCCTGGCTCTGAACCACTCTGCCGTGAGGTCAGGCTGAGCATGAGGAAGAGTGGGGGCCATCCTGAAGGGTGTGGCCATAGGCACTGGGGCACAGACACAGTGCTTCCTCCCACAGGGAAGATCTGCCAGCACTGTTTGCTTGTTCCCTCAGAAGTGTCTGAGTTTGGATTTTAGCACTCCCTCTCTCTCCCAGGGAGATCTGGAACCCACAAAACTGTCCCCTGCTGTGCCAAAGGCAGATAGTATTTGACTTGATTATAAAGGGAATGATACAATGCAAAATTTGTCAACAATTTCTTAGCACCTCATGCAGACTTTCAGAAAGTGGCACAAAGTCGTTTTGATTGCTTTACCAAGGTTTACCCCTCAAGGCCTAAGTTCATGTGTCTGTGTACCCTATAGGCAGGCAAACAGCAAAAGCAGAGAACGTCTGGGAGGATGAATTTCCTGGCAAATCCACAGTGCCAATGGCCCACCACCATGGCAAGCCAAGTGTCACCTGCAGACTCCCTCTCCTCCCCTTCACAAATGATTCCAACTCTCCCTCTCACCCCATCCTTCCGCCCCTTCTCATCCCTAAGTCCCATCCTGCTCATCCAGCATTGATCCCTTCCTCATCAGCACCCCAGGTGGAACCTCTGCTAAGATCCTTGGAGATAACAGCAATAATAACAGCAACAATAATAAAGTAACATTTTCCAAGTGTTCATCATGGGCTAGATCCTCTGCTAAATCCTTTTAACGTTCATCTCATTTTACCTGTACAACTAACTACCACACAGGAACTGTCACTGTGTCCCATTTTATGTATGAAATAAAAGAAGGTGAAAGGGGGGAGTAAAAAAAAAAAAGAAAGAAAGAAAGAAAGAAAGAAAGAAAAGAAGGTGAAGAGCAGTAAATCCAAGAAGTCACGAGTAATATCTTTGCACACAGGGGACAAAAAAATCTGATGTCTGCAACCAAGATGATATTAGTGATGGTGACCAGTATGCTCAAACCCAAGTATAAAAGTGGGAAATATAAAGCCCAGAAGCAAGCTTACAATCATTTAGCACCATAATATCCCCAGAGCTTCAAATTTCACATCACAAGTTGCAAAGTCAAAAGCAGCTATTTCACAAGTTCTTCACCACAACGCACTGCCTCTACCTGTCCTGTAGCCCTCTAGACCTTGGCTTCTGGTGGTATCCATGGCCTCCACATCCCTCCTCTCCCCATGACTCCCTGGGAAAGACAGAGTGGTCTGCATATTCCCTGGTCCCCAATGCCAGTGGTAACCCATTAACTTATTGAGCACCTCTTTGAATCCATTAAGGTGTTTTTGGTTTTGGATAGAGACAGAGAAATTGAGAGGGAATGGAGAGAGAGAGAGAGAGAGAGAGAGAGAGAGAGAGAATAAAGAAGAAGAGGAGGAGGAGCATGAGATGAGGAGGAGGTGGAGGAAGAGCAGAAGAAAAGAAAGAAAGACACCTGCAGCACTGCTTCAGCTTTTGTGAAGCTTCCCTTTAAAGGTGGGGACTGAGGGCTTGAGATGAGGTCCTTGCATGTGTACTCAAGTGGATATGCCACCACTCAGTCCCTCCATCAGTCTTGATCTCCATTCCACCATCATGGCCCAGTCTCATGAATGGCCACAAGTATTATGCTTTCCTGTTATTTATAACTAGTCCACCTTCAAGACTTTCCACCCCAAACTCTCATGAGCACAGCTCCTCATCATCTTCCATTCAAACCCTCAGGATGATGAGCTGGCTTTTACCAGGAACCCTCCAGATGTTACAACTGGTGGATAAAGTGTCTGTTCCTTAGTTAGCCTAAAATGGTAGTAATATCTCCAAACCCCTTACACCAGCTCTAGAATAGTCTGTGTCCTTTTGAAATCACTGGCACTGAACCAAACTATCCAGTGATCTTCAGTGCACCCCTCCCTTTGTGTCTCATACACAAGACATCAGTAAAGTATCTACAAGTTCATCTTTTCTATAAAATAAAAGAGAGGAAAAGCAACTCCATCTAACATCGAATGACAAAGCTCTTGGAATTTCAGTCTCGTAGACTCTGCAGACCTGCCTTGTGTTCCTTTCAAGTGGTCACACTCCTCACCAAGTGGTCACACTCCTCAAGGCAGATACTCCCAGTGACAAGAAGCCCACAGTCCACTTCACATTTGGACAGTCCTGCCTATTAGGAGGCTTTTCTTCAACTGAGCTGCAAGCTGCTCTCTGTGATTTCCACCTGGGTCCTGGGTCTTCCCACTAGACCCACAATAGATCTGCTCCTCCTAACTGGGACCTCTCTGATCGCCTGCTTCCTCCTCCACATGTGAAATATCTACTCAAACAGGCCAACTGTTATTATCTCTTAACAATTGAAGACTTTTTCTACTATCTTCTGATTTCTAATGATACTTTAAAAGTGTCCAGTCCAATATCCAGAGACCCCAGGCCTGGGATATCAGTCTTCCAGCTCCAAAACTCAAGTGAGGCCTTTCCTACCTCACAAGACTCCTTAATTTTATTTTGGGTGGTGAACTTCCTAACAAAATTACAGAACCTAGATATAGACCAGGGACCAAGAGATAGGGTACATGTGCACATGTATCCATACGTTAGGGGAAAATATATACCTTAAAGCAAAGGTGTGCAATGGTCTACAGTGACTCAAAAAGCTCAGCAAACAAATAGAAAGACAAAAAAAAAAAAAAAAAGACACCATAAAGTACGTAATCACATGTTTTCTAATTAGACATAGATACCCTCCTCACCTACTTCCTATTTCACTTCCCTCAATCACTTAAACTCTAATCCTGCCAGACAAAGTAAGGGCTACAAAAGCTAGATAAGGGTAAAAGACCAGCACAATCTAATGACGGCCCAAATCTCATCTGCTATATTCTTACCTTTAGGATCCTGATTATAAAGCAATTTGTTCTGCTTTATATCTTAATGTCTTTTCAGCCACCAAGTTACAAATGCTACTATGACACCAACTTGACTTCCCTAGGCAGATGACCCCACCAATGTGTCCTGGAACCCCACCTCACCAGAGCCCTAACCCAGTTGGGAAAGATGTAAACAAGCTAGGGGGTATGGATTGACCTACCTGTCAATGCCCATGTCCAGTGGAGAAGCAAGTATAGAGGCCAGACCTCCCACCTTCTGCACACCATAAAAATCTTTGGTCCATACTCCCAGAGGGATAAAGAAAGACTAGGGACACCTCCAGTGCAGGAGAGGATATATGGAACTCTGGTAGTGAGAACTGTATGAAACTGTACCCCTCTTATTCCACAATCTTGTTGATCATTATTAAATCACTAATACAATTTTAAAAAAACTGTCCTGTCAACCTAGAAGGTATGCTTTGTCTCTAGTTGCTTTTATAATTTTCCTTTTGTCTGATGTTCTTCAATTTCACTATAGTCTTGCCTTGACACACATGTATTTTTATCTAACTTTTTTGGGAAGTATCATATTTCTTCAACCTAATGATACATGTCCTAGAACAGTACTACTCTATGAGTTGCTCAGCCATTATTTCTTCAAAAATTGCCTCACCTCTATTTTTCCCATTTAGTCTTATTAGACATATGTTGGGCCTTCTTATAAAATTATATCTATCTCTTACCCCCACCTCAATTTCTCAATTTTCAAGGCTACTATGCTGTATTCCAAGCAATTTCCTCAGCTCTGTTCCCAAAATTAATGATTTATATTCAGATGTGCCTGTTCTGATATCCAACCCCATCAATTGGATATTTAATTTTCATAACTTCAGTCTTATGTGTTTCTTTTTTAATCTGATTATACTTTTTCCATGATGCTGTTGTCTTTTTTTATAGTGTTTCTAGTCCCTTTCCACCCCTTTAATCAGTTTAATAGTCTCTTTCTAATCATCATTTTAAGTTCTTGGTGCGTTAGTTTCCCTGGTCATGTCTCCTGACTTGTCCCTATTACCTTGGTGCTTTGTAATTTTTTTTTAACTTTGCACTCATTCGTAGTCATTTCTATTCACTCTGTAGGCATGTTGTACAGCCTAGATTGTGGAAGGCTTCTGATGTGAGTGGCTCATGTGCCAGATAGTTCAAAGACTTCATTTATTAGTCCAGTTTTTATTTTAAAATTCCTCTCCCTGGGTTTCTTGTGTATAATATAAGATGTTCTACCTATATGGAGCACAAGCTTGAGATTTTCACTTCTTGTGGGAAATTTTTATTCTGTTGTGAGTCTCATGCAGAATCAGGTTTCCTTACTGCTTCCCTCAGTCTGCAGGTGAGCTTGCCTTGTGTCCATGTTATAGAAGTTTCTATTTTCCCAGGCTTCAGGTGTTGTTTACAGGAATTTCAACCCCAGTTCTCATATCATATATGTCTCAGAGCATGTCTTCTCTCTCAGCACTTACATCAAAACTCCTGCTCTCACTCACCAGGAACTATATGACTTATTCAGGAACTCATACACTTAAGAATTCTGGCCAGTGAACTCTCACCTAATTTCCACCTTCAGATGGTCACCTTCATATTAATCCCATCTCATATATATATATATATATGATCCTTTACATATATTGCTTGAGATGGGATAAAAACTCTGCAATAATTCAGATTGTGTTAGTAGGACCAGAAACACATTTTAAAAATAATTTACGAGACAGTGAAGATTTTTAAGAGCTTTTTGAATAGACCCAAACTAAACTTCTAATGCATTATCAAAACAAACTGCAGAAAGGCAATTATTTACTTCTTTTATCTTTTTTTAAACAAATATTGTCTATCTTTTCCTGGGGAAAAAATCTCTACCCAAAAGTCAATTTTCACACAATGCCTTTGGCTGTATCTATTGCTGATACTTTATGCCACACAGCACTGCCCAGGTGGTCAGTGTCACTGACATGGCATATCTGTAAAAATTTCGTGGATGAATGAATGAATAAATGAATGAGAGAACACCCCAGCAAGGTGCAGGCAGCTCTTTGACAATTCGCTTGTAATCTTTAAATTCCTCATACACAAAATTTGCCTGTCATCTGAAAGAGTAGAACAGACAGGAGGAAAAACTGTAAACAAGTCAAGATGAAAATGGGAGATGGATTTCAATTTGTTTTATCTCCCACTGAATGTTAGAGCTGGAATGGATCTGAAAGATGACCCTGTCTAATCCCTGACCCCAAATGCAGAATCTACAACCCAAAGAAAAATGGCCGGTTCACGAAAGTGGCCATCACGAAAGCCCAGGTGTCCACCCTATGCTCTCACACTGGGGTACTTTGCTCAGTGTTCCTCACACATGAAACTTATCTTGCAAACAGACACAGTGATTTTTCTTGGGAAGCCCCTCTTCTGCTTGATTCATGGGATATTCAGCTTTTTAGAAAATATTTCAAGGGGAGGCCGGGTGGTGGCGCACCTGGCTGAGTGCACAATCAGTAGAACTTTAATACTGGACTGATGGGTATTTTGTTTCAAAGATACTGAAGGGGGACCAGGTGGTGGCGCACCAGGTTGAGTGCACATGTTACAAAGTGCAAGGACCCAAGTTCAAGCCCCCGGTCCCCACCTGCAAGAGGAAAGCTTCACAGGTAGTAAAGCAGTGCTGCAGGTGTCTCTCCATCTCTCTGACTCTTTCCCTATCTCCCCCTTCCTCTCAATTTCTGGCAGTCTCTATCTAATAAATAAATATTTTCTTTTAATTTTGAAATAAAGAAAATATTTCTGGGGGTGGAGCTCAAAACTTTGGTGGAGAGTGTGGTGACCTAGACTGACCATGTATAATTGTGAAATTGGGATGCATTGGATCGACCTTCTCGTGGTGCATCCCGTGAGTACCCCCTCATTGGGGAAACTGACGATCCTTCCTAGCCGACTGAATCCACATGGATCCCAGTCACTTTCAAAGCCAGCAACAAGCAGCTCCTGACAGCTTTCAACCTGACGCTGTTGACTGGCTATGGAAGAAGGGCAAACGCTAGAAGAAGAAGAAGAAGATTGTGAAACTATACCCTTGAAATCTTTTTACGTATTATTTTTTTTTATTCTTTGAGAGAGAGAGAGAGAGAGAGAGAGAACAGAGCACTGCTCAGTTCTGATTTATGGTGGCACTGGGGGTTGAACCTGAGACTTTGGAACCTCAGGAATCCCCTGAAATTTCATCATTTTGTAAAACCTTGTTAAAACAATAATAAAAAAAAAAAGGAGAGAAGGGCCACGTGGTAGCACATTTGGCTAAGCACACACATGGCCATGCTCAAGGACTCAGGTTTGAATTCCACTCCCCACCTGCAAGGGAAATGCTTCCCCAGCAGTGAAGCAGGTATGCAGGTGTCTATCTATCTTCCCTCCTCTCTCAATTTCTCTCCGTCCTGTCCAGTAAGAGAGAGAGAAAGAGAGAGATAGAGAAGGAAGAAGAAAATAAAATGGCATCAAGAGCAGTGGATTCAAAATGTCAGCACCAATCCCCAACGTAACCATGGTGACAAAAATGTTTTTAAAAAATTGAAGAAGAACAAATAACATACATTTTAAAAAATATTTCAATAGCTGCTTAGGAAGAAACTGTTCCAGGCAAGACTCAGCCACAGGGCAAGTGGAGAAGGCTGAGGGGCTGCTGGCAAGAGAGCGCAGCTGGGAGGGCTCCTGCTTTCCATGCACATGACCCAGGTTGAAATCAAGCCCCCACCACACTGGGGGGAGCTTTTGGTGCTCTGAGGTCTTGCCCTCTCTCACTCTCTCTATCTCTCAGTCTCTTCCTATCTGGAAATGTTAGCCCAGAGCAGTGAAGTCACAGTGATCCTCCCCTCCCCACCCCACCCAACACCCCCCAAAAGGCCGAAGGCCAGAGAGATAGCTCAGCAGGTAGAGTAAGTGCCTTGCCAGGCATACAGCACAGGTCTTAACCCAGCAGCATGTGGAGGTATCATGGGACCAATATTGAAGTTTCTCCTCTCTGCATCTCTCCCCACCCCCCGTCTATTTGAATGAAAAAGTCTGCCCTTTCTGTTCTAGCTTCTCCATTCACAACTGGATGTGTGAGCCAGACACATCAGCTCTGTACCCTCAATCAGATTCTGAAATAACATTCTAGAAGTTTCACCTGAGTCTCCTCTGGCCTAGATGATGCTATCCAACTGAGGTTTTCAGAGACTCCCTGGTACAGAGTGAACATTTAGATACTTGCTCTGATACCCAAACCATTATTTTGTTTCTTTTTCCTAAGGTAGCAATTCCATAAATCATATATGAGATGTCAGATGCTCTTCAGCTCTCGTTGACCAGGTGAGTCCTGGGGCAGCTGAAACCTGTAGGCCAGCTCCTTCCAACCAGCAGCGTCTTCCTCTGTTTACCCCACGTGGCACTTACATAGGCATATCCCCCATGGGCACTGTGACTTGAAAAAGCCTGGGGAGTCCTGCACATCTGCATGTCTAGTCTACTGCTGGCTGCTTTTTCTCTAAAGCAGGAAGGACTCTTTCTTCACTCAGCAACCCCTAACTCCCCACATCCCAAGGCCCTACCTCCAAAAAGCCCTCACCAGAGAAGTCAAATGCCAAATTTTTCATTTTCACCCAGATTTAAGTTGAAGATGAGGTACATTTCTATAAACAGAACTTTCCCCATCTTGACTGAGCACTTTCCCAGGGTTGGTAGGAGGTGATAAGATCCCAACAAAGCTCACACACCCAGAAGCCTCAAGCTTCTGGGAACCTAGGAATGCTGCCCCAGAGTGAACTTTTCCTTTGTTTAAGTTGGGTAATAGAAAGGCAGCAGTCTTGAGCTGTGTGATTCCAGCAGCTTGTCCCTGCAGACACACAACAGTCAGCAGGTGGACTTCATGTAAGTTCACCATTCAAATGGAGCTCTGGGCTGGAGAGACAGCATCATGGTTCTGCCGACTTCCATGCCTGAGGCTCTGAGGTCCCAGGTTCAATTCCCAACACCACCATAAGTCAGAGCTCAGCAGTGTTCTGGTATTTCTTTATGTCTCTCTCATTATTTTTATTTTATTTATTTATTTATTTATTTATTTATTGCCTCCAGGATTATCATTGGGGCTTGGTGCCTACACTGCAAATCCACTGCTCCTGGAGGCCATTTTTCCCATTTTTTTGCCCTCGTTGTTGCACTTGTTGTAGTTGTAATTGTTGTCATAGCTGTTGTTGTTGGACAGGACAGAAAGAAGTCAAGAGAAAATGGGAAGACAGAGAGGGGGAGAGAAAGATAGACACCTGCAGACCTGCTTCATCACTTGTAAAGTGACTCTCTGCAGGTGGTGGGGAGCCAGGGACTTGAACCGAGATCCTTATACTGGCCCTTATGCTTTGCACCATGGGTGCTTAACCCACTGCACTACCGACCAGCTCCCTTCATTAAAATATTTTTAAAAGAGCCCTATATAACCTGCTGCACCAGTTGGGGGAGATAGCATAATGGTTATATAAAAGACTTTAATACCTGAAGCTCTGAGGTCCCAGCTTCAAATCCTAGCACCACCACAAGCCAAAGCTAAGCAGTGCTTTAGTCTCTCCCTCTTTCTGTTTCTCTGTTCTATTAATAAATAAATCAAGTACTTTTTAAAAGGAAAGAAATAAAGAAACAAAGGAAGGAAGGAAGGGAGAGAAAGGAAGAAAGGAAGGAAGGAAGGGAGAAAGAAAATAAAGAAAGAAAAGAAGAAAGATAGATAGATAGATAGATAGATAGATAGAAAGAAAGAAAGAAAGAAAGAAAGAAAGAAAGAAAGAAAGAAAGAAAGAAAGAAGAAAGGGGCCAAGATGGCGACTTGGAGGCAGCTGCTGGTGTGAGCTCCAACAAGCAGTGGCCTGTGACCCAGGATTCACTGGATAGGGTAGGACACTGGGCCGTCAGCAGGAGGGTGAATAAGGGGCCCTAAGTGTGGCACCAAGGAGGGGTCCTATAGCTCACTTTTGGGTTAGAAAATGGAGGAAAAAGAAAGGAAATCTTTTGATTACTTCAGAAGCTCGCCCCTCCCCCCCAGACCCTAGGGGCTGGACAGCTGCTCCTAGCAGGCTTCCCGCTGAGCTATTTTCTTTACCAAGATTCCTAGCTATACAGTCCTTTTCTAATCCTTTTCCTTTTTGATTTTCCTCTCTCTCTCTCTTTTTTTTTTTCTCTAAGTGGCTGGAGCTCTATTTGAGCAACAAAATATCTAACCAATCCCCTGTCTGGGAAAGATTACCTGGAGGGTTTTTTTTTGGGGGGGATACTTCTTAAAATTGGCTGTCTTTGCTCAGGCTGCCTGAGCCAATCCAGAGCCATCCAAGCTGCAGACTGACTGCTAGGGTTTTTTATTCTATTTTATTACTACTATTATGTATATGTGTGTCCCTTTTCCCCCCTCCTTCTTCAGGTTGACCAAAATTAACTGTTATTGTTTTTTCCATTGCTAGGTGACTGGCTGTCCTATCCATTGTGAGAGGAACTTGTTTCACTCTACCTCTTCCCTCCACTCTCCTCTCCTTTTTCCCTCCTCCTAGCTAATTTAAAAAAAGGGGGGTCGGGCAGTGGCACAGTGGGTTAAGCACATGTGGCGCAAAGCACAGGGACCAATGTAAGGATCCCAGTTCAAGCCCCTGGCTCCCCATCTGCAGGGGAGTCGCTTCACAGGTGGTGAAGCAGGTCTGCAGGTGTCTATCTTTCTCTCCCCCTCTCTGTCTTCCCCTCCTCTCTCCATTTCTCTCTGTCCTATCCAACAAAGAACAACATCAACAATGTCAATAATAATAATAACCACAGTGAGGCTACAACAACAAGGGCAACAAAAAGGGGGGGAAATGGCCTCCAGGAGCGGTGGGTTCATGGTGCAGGCACCGAGCCCAGCAATAACCCTAGAGGGAAAAAAAAAAACCCTTTCCTTTCACTGCTCTTTTGTTTGTTTGTTTGTTCTTGTCTTCTTTTCTTCCTTCCTCCTTCTTTTACTTTCTGAATTCACTGATACATGTTTGTAAATTATTTTGGGGAAGAAATCTGACTCAGAGTGGACTCTCTGTGTGTGTCTCTCTTCTCTACTTCCCTTTATCCTCTTGCTATCCCTAGAGTTTCCAGTGGACAGTAGCTTTGCATAACTGTCTATTCTTGCTTTCCCTTTTCTCCTTTTTCTTTTTCTTGGATTTGGTTGCTATTTTTTCTTGGACTGGAGGTGTTGTTTGGCTAACTGGTATTGGTTAAACTGCATCAATCCTCGCTTCAGTTACTATTATTGTAATTTCTGAGGTTGGTGACTGCATTTGTCATAAAGGTATTTAGTATAGCGTGGTTTGTACTCAAAACACAACAACTAAAGAGTGACAGACAGAAAAATAAAAAATACATCAATAAAAAAATTGTTAAATCATGAGCAAATAAAACTGCTAACATAATGAATCAAGACAGGAGCCCAGAAGAAACTCCAAATCAGTCAGAAGCAACCATGAATAAGAAAAGTATGCAAGCAATAGTAAACCTAATAATCACAGAAATGAAGACAGCTATGGAGGAAAGGGCTACCAGAATTAGGGAAACAACAGATGAGACCCTCGAGGAAAATACTAGCTACCTCAAGGTAATTAGAGAACTGAAATCTGAAATAGCTGAACTAAAAGGTAATTAGCAGAACAAGCTAATACTATAATAGAACTGAAGAAAGAAGCTGAGGGAAGGGAAAGCAGGCTAACAGAAGCAGAAAACAGAATTAGCCAGACAGAGGATAAGCTAGAGAAAACTAAGAAAGAGGTAAAAGAGCTCAGAAATAGATTTAGAGACACTGAAAACAACAACAGAGACATATGGGATAAACTCAAAAGAAGTAACATTCATATAATTTTCCTGCCAGAGGAAAAAAGAGAGGAAAGGGAAGTAAATATTCTAGAGGAAATAATAAAAGAAAACTTCCCAGATCTAAATAACAGAAAGGACATTAAGATTCAAGAGGCCCAGAGAGTCCCACAGAATCAACCCAGACCTGAGGCACCAAGATACATCATAGTTTCAATGAAAAGAAGTAAGTATAAAGAAAAGATCCTAAAGGCTGCAAAAGAAAAACAAAAAGTCACATACAGGGGAAAACCCATAAGATTATCAGCAGACTTCTCCTCTCAAACTCTAAAAGCCAGAAGAGAATGGCAAGATGTCTATCAAGCCCTGAATGAAAAAGGGTTTCAACCAAGGATAATATATCCTGCTAGACTTTCATTCAAACTACATGGAGGGATCAAACCTTCTCAGACAGACAACAGTTAAAGGAGGAAACCATCACCAAGCCTGCCCTGAAAGAAGATCTAAAAGACCTCTTATAAACAAGAACATTACCATAATACTTGCCATATATCAGAGCAAAAATAAAAAAAATTGTTGAATAATAGTACTACAATACATTAAATCCATAATATCAATAAATGTCAATGACTTAAACTCACCCATTAAAAGGCATAGAGTGGGAGGATGGACCAGAAAACACAACCCAACCATATGCTGCTTGCAAGAATCCCATCTGATCCAAGAAGACAAACACAGACTTAAAGTGAAAGGATGGAAAACTATCATATAGGCTAATGGACCACAAAAAAGGCAGGAACAGTCATTCTCATCTCTGACACAATAGACCTTAAATTAAATAAAGTAATAAAATATAGGCAAGGCCATTAAATAATGATTAAAGGATCAATCAACCAAGAAGATTTAACAATTATTAGCATCTATGCACCCAATGAGGGACCATCTAAATACATCAAACACCTACTGAAAGAACTACACAAATACATCAGTAGTAATACAATAATAGTGGGAGACTTTAACACTCCACTATCACACTTAGATCAACGAAGCAGAGAATCAACAAAGAAACAAGAAAATTAAATGAAGAGATGGACAGACTAGACCTCCTGGACATTTTCAGAGTTCTTCACCCCAAAAAACTGGAATACACATTCTTTTCAAATCCACACAACACATATTCAAGGATAGACCACATGTTAGGCCACAAAGACAACATCAACAAATTCAAGAGCACTGAAATCATCCCAAGTATCTTCTCAGACCACAGTGAAGTAAAGCTAACATTTAACAACAAACAGAAAATTACTAAAAGTCACAGAATTTGGTAACTAAACAACATACTGCTTAAGAACCACTAGGTCAGAGAGACACTCAAGCAAGAAATTCAAATGTTCCTGGAAACAAATGAAAATGAAGACACAAGCTATCAAAATATTTGGGACACAGACAAAGCAGTACTGAGAGGGAAACTCATAGCCATACAATCACATATTAAAGAACAAGAAAAAGCTCAAATAAACTATCTTACTGCACACCTTAAGGACTTAGAGGAAGAGGAACAAAGGAACCCTAAAGCAACCAGAAGGACAGAAATCACTAAAATTAGAGCATAAATAAACAACATCAAAAATAAGAGAACTATACAAAAAAATCAATGAAGCCAAATGTTGGTTCTTTGAAAAATTAAACAAGATTGACAAACCCCTAGTCAGACTCACTAAAAAAAGGGGGGAGAAGACAATTAATAGAATTGTAAATGATAGAGGAGATATCACAACTGACACCACAGAAATCCAGAAAATCATGCAAAACTTCTGAAGAACTATACAGCACCAAGGTAGAGAATCTGGAAGAAATGGAAGAATTCATAGAAACATATGCCCTTCCAAAACTGAACCAAGAGGAACTACAAAACCTAAATGCACCAATCACAGACAAAGAAATCGAAACAGTTATTAAGAATCTTCCCAACAACAAAAGTCCTGGACCAGATGGCTTGACAAATGAATTCTACAAAAACTTCAGGAAACAGTTAATACCTATACTTCTAAAGCTTTCTACAAGATCAAAGAAACAGGAATACTCCCTTTCACCATCTATGAAGCCAACATCACCCTGATACCAAAAGCAGATAGGGACACAACATATAAGGAAAACTACAGACCAATATCTCTGATGAACATAGATGCCAAAATATTAAATAAGATCCTGGCCAACTGGATACAGCAGTATATCAAAAAATCGTTCATCACAACCAAGTGGGATTTATCCCAGGAATGCAAGGCTTGTTCAACATATGTAAGTCTATCAATGTCATTCACCATATCAATAAAAGTGAAAACAAAAACCACATGATTATCTCAATAGATGCAGAGAAAGCCTTTGACAAGATCTAACACCCATTCCTGCTCAAAACACTACAAAAAATGGGAATGGATGAGAAATTCCTCAAGATAGTGGATTCCATATATAGCAAACCTACAGGCAACATCATACTCAATGGACAGAAGCTGAAAGCTTTCCCCCTCAGATCAGGGACTAGACAGGGATGTCCACTATCACCATTACTCTTCAACATAATATTGGGAATTCTTGCCATAGCAATCAGGCAAGAGAAATAAATCAAAGGAATACAGATTGCAAGGGAAGAAGTCAAGCTCTCACTATTTGCAGATGATATAATAGTATATCAGGGACTAGATCAGGTATGTCCACTATCACCATTATTCTTCAACATAATATTGGGAATTCTTGCCATAGCAATCAGGCAAGAGAAATAAATTAAAGGAATACAGATTGCAAGGGAAGAAGTCAAGCTCTCACTATTTGCAGATGATATAATAGTATACATAGAAAAACCTAAAGAATCCAGCAGAAAACTACTGGAAGTTATTAGGCAATATAGCAAGGTGTCAGACTATAAAATCAATGTACAAAAATCAGTGACATTTCTTAATGCAAACACTAAATCTGAAGAAGAAGACATCCAGAAATCACTCCCATTCACTGTTGCAGCAAAATCAAAATACCTAGGAATAAAGTTGACCAAAGAAGTGAAAGATCTGTATACTGAAAACTATGAGTCACTATTCAAGGAAATAGAAACTGATACCAAGAAATGGGAAGACATCCCATGCTCATGGATCAGAAGAATAAATATCATCAAAATGAATATTCTCCCCAGAGCCATATACAAATTTAATGTGATACCCATCAACGTTCTACCAAGCTTCTTTAAGAGAATAGAACAAAAAATACAATCATTTATCTGGAACCAGAAAACACCTAGAATTGCCAAAACCATCTTAAGGAAAAGAAACAGAAATGGAGGCATCACACTCCCAGATTTCAAACTATATTATAAGGCCATCATCAGCAAAACAGCCTGGTACTGGAACAAAAATAGGCACACAGACCAGTGGAACATAATTGAAAGCCCAGAAATAATCCCCCACACCTATGGACATCTAATCGTTGATAAGGGGGTCCAAAGTATTAAATGGAGGAAAGAGGCTCTCTTCAGTAAATAGTGCTGGGAAAACTGGGTTGAAACATGAAGAAGAATGAAATTGAACCACTTCATCTCGCCAGAAACAAAAATCAACTCCAAATGGATCAAAGCCCTGGATGTTAGACCAGAAACTATCAAATACTTAGAGGAAAACATTGTTGGAACATTTTCCCACCTAAACCTCAAGGGCATCTTTGATGAAACAAACCCAATTGCAAGGAAGACTAAAACAGAAACAAACCAATGGGACTAC